>NT_176533.1:913068-918068 GCF_000188095.3 Bombus impatiens | reverse complement strand
TCGATATATACTTCTATTTTAATTTATTTTGTAAATATTATACATTATATTGCTATATTGTTATACGATATATCAAAAAGTCAAATTAAATATACATTCTCTCATATCATTAGTCATATCCTTCAACTTCGATGCGTTAATTATGCTTTGTTACATTCGGCGTATTTGCTTTCCTTAATACGTACCTAAAATGTACGATGTCCTTGCTCGAGAGCAGAAACTCTTTTGGGAAATGTTCACGTTCGATCTCCTTAAGAATGTTGTTCCGTCTCTCGTAAGTCTGCGATTCTTGTCGACTTTGTCGGTGAAACACCTGTAACGTAAATTGTTACATAAAAATATATACACTTACTCAAAAAGCTCGACCCTAATAGGATTAACTAGACATTGACTTTTCCCTAGATTTCGATATCCTTTCGCGTTCACTCCGAGCAACGTATCGCATATCGGCGTTGCTGAATTTATATTATTCAGAACTAAGTTTAGAGGATAAGCGATCAAATACGGAAATACATCTCAAACACAAACACAACAAACACAACTCTTGTTTAATTATAATTCCACATGTCTATTATCCGTTCGCCAAATATTTACATAAGAATTTTTATTCGCTACATATTATCAGCATCCGATGCTGCACGTGTCGTATGTGTATCTGTTATACACGTGTTTCATCGTACATGTATCTGATATACAGGAATTTATGTAGAAAAGAATTGCTCTTTTCTTCGCGATGCTCAAGTCCGAATATGTCTGCGAGAGCAGGGTAAAGTCGGCGTTCGAGTGGTTTTAAAATAACTATTGTTGTGACGTGGACTTAACGAATGACCTTGGCCTAAAATGACTAATCTACTCCTGCACGGTCCCCTTTACTATATATTTTTCTAAATCCACGGAAATATTCACTAGAAAAATTCAAACTTTCTTTTTTTACTCAGCCGTTTGGTAACCGTGCAACGTGCCAGGAGTTTGGTCATTTTCGTAATTTTGCCCGCTTCGTTCACCGAAAGCCTTTTCCGTCGATAAGCGAATACGATGGCCGATAAAAGAGCTACGGATCCTGCGATTTATTTTCGTCCCGGTGCGTAATCTCGAAATATTCCTCCTACTGTGATATCTGGGGGAAAGAGGAGAGCACGTATCGCGCAGGGATCAAGCTCGATCCGTTGTCAGCCTACGAGTAAAACTAAATTTGTTCGTATTGAAGAAACGATCTGCTCAACACATTTGCAGCTGATAATTTTACGAGAATCTCAAAGCAGAAAATGGCGATTAAGGTCACTGGTTGCTACAATTAATTTCTTAAATAATTTCTATAGTTACGATAAGAATTGAAATTCTTGCTTTCTTAGTGATTAACAATTGGCCATGTCAGTGGCAGCTAATGTGTTAATCCATCGAGACGTCTATATTTTCTGTAGCAATCCGTTGTTTGTATTTTATGTAATTTTAGCACTGAACGATTCCGTATTAAAATCGAAAAATAATTTAAATTTCATGACCCATCATGTACTTTTTATGAAAAGATCGATAAGGATTATAGCAAACGTTAGGTTTGGCTCAGGGGAAATGTTTGTGGAAATGTATTAATAATTTAAACGTTAAATGAATATGGATTAAAGTCTGTACGTGCTGACAAAACATAATCTTACAAGAGTTTATTAAACATTAGACTTTTGACACCGTCTAATAACTATGATAACGTTTGGAGTTAGACAAATTTTAATTCGTAGGAATGAGACATGCAACAAATATACTATTTTCTATTTTATGAAAGATAAAAGTAAGTGATAAGCATGGAAGATAACTTTTCAATTCACAACAGCACATTTGGTCTTTGTGGTATTGAAAATTCTTAACGTTCGTCGTGTCCTATATTTCTAGACGGTGATCGTATTTTGCGGCGAATTTCGCTCCAAATCAAGTGGAAGAGCTGTCTTTTTCTTAGAGAGAAACGACATAAAATTTCTAGCACTTGTTCATACCCACAGAAATAAACAAAAATTTGAGAATATGCTTCAGTTACGTGCCACATTTACGTAACTGAAACTACGATTGCCTCTTACTTCTCCATGGAAAAGTCTCGTTTAACAACGAGTCGAGACAATTTCCAGACATTGAAACATTAACAGTTAACAGCCAATTTGCATCTTTCTGAAGTACGATATTAAGTCTAGCATAAGTACTTGGAGAATTTACGCGGAACTCTATTTGTACATGAGATAAATCAGTGCTCCCGCTTTCTATATACATCATACTCCGTGCAAGCAAAGCGCAGCCAGCTCTTACATTACATGGCACTTTAAGCAAAACGATAGAAGCACGAAAGCCGACTTCCGTAATAAAACAAGATGAAAACCTAACTGGTGACTTGGAGAACTAGTAGCGTACACCTTAGCCCCTAAGTTTAACTTAGCTTTCATGGAACATGTTGAAACAAAACAGGCTACTAAACGCAAGCTCGGGCACAAATTCTCTGATAATCCGTTCGATAAAATTCTCCGTTTGTTTCAGTTAATTCTTAGAATAAACGATTCGCGATCTTAAGATCAACGGTCCGCCGTTTCTTCCCGAAATGGGAGAAGAAACGATGCTTGACGAAGCTCCCTTAGAAAAATTATTCTTCAGATACGAAGAAAAGACGCAAATGAGACGGAACGGTATCTATGAAAACTTCTTTCGAAACTATTTCAGGAAAATTATTCCATAGATTCGAAGAAAAGCAACGGAAGAGGAAACGATATTTACAGGAACTTTCTTTTAGACATTTTTTCGAAGAAATCGTATTTCAAATACGAAAGTAAAGAAGAAAACAGAAGGAGAAACGGTATGCGTGGAAATCCTTCTCGAAACTGTTTCGAAAAAATTATTTAGATAAGAGAAAAGATATTTAGGAAAGTAACCAGAAAGAAGAAACGGTATCGATGGAAACTTGGACGTCGTGTTTCGGAAAAGATATCCTTCGGATACGAAGAAGGGCCAAGAGAAGAAACGAAGCGTTATAGAGTAAAACAAGAACGAAAGATGGTAGAAGCATAGAAAGAGACGATAGTGTGAATTTTCAAAGCGGCGCATTTTCCTCGGTCCGCTTAGGGCCTGGGGCCGCCTAGTTCGGCGAGCGTCGCGACGCCACGCGAGGCAAGCCTTTTTCGTGCCTGTCGGGCAAGAAGCATCCCACGAGAATGCGGGGGCGTTCTGACGAGAGCATATATTCGACGTCGGGACGCTCCCGAGGCACAGACGCCACTCCAACTCTGTCCCGTGCACGGTACGTAGAAACTGTTCTCTGGAAACGATATTTCATTTATCACGGACGCTATCGGCTACCACCAAGAACCCTCGACACCATCGAAGATACCGGAAGCCGATCGATCCCTGCGATTGATTTTGTTATATCGATCGGATCGTAGGATTTTTCAACCGATCCTTTGGATAGAAGAGAGCCATAGTTGGAGGCGTAGCGGTACGCTGTTAGACTTTTAAGGGAGTGGTCGAGTTTCCTTCCGGTATCTCGCATCTGAAATAGCATCGAGGGTTAATTGCGTGTGTTCTGAGAACCAGAAGTAATTTTCTAGCATTTGTGTAATAGAAATCACTTAACTGATTAATTTTTTTTTTTACAGAAAACGATCGATTATTTACGATTTAGATTTGTACGATAGCTTAATTTTAAAAGAGTTCCCTCAGCTGCATCGTGTACGTTAAATCGTATTTCGATACTTGTTTGCAGCTTATTAATGCGATATAGAATCTTGGCTTTTATCGAAAAGTTCGGATAGTAATAATTGGTTTTAGATTTTCTTTCCGTCAAATGTCGAAGCAATTGTTTTATTCGATCTTTTGATATCTACCTTTGTTTTAAACGCAACAAGTAATACGATCTCTTTAGGAAAATTCGTTCTTGCAATCGAAAGTATCCAACACTAGATATCTATTTTTGTGCTAATATTTTATATATTTTTATCGTAATATTTGAAATACAAAATCAGGTTAGTGTTTAAATTTCATATCTATTTGTAAATTACGCATCAACGAATATTATATTGAGGATATTTATTTTCTAAAGGAATTTTTATTTCTTATCGTCGATTTGAATCAATCATACCGCACCATTGAAACTTTTTATTCGTTCTATACGTTTTGTGTACACGATTTCGCTGGCCTTATTAAGTTACCGAGAATAGTTAGAAATACTATTTTTAGAGTAGAACAAATTTTCTCGCTTGTCGTTCGAATTTTTAAAAAAAGAAAGATATATATGAAATTTAATATTACCACGCTATCGTTTAATTTTGACATACGAGAACCTTTAAATTGGTCCAAGTGGTCTTTGCATTATTTGATAACATTTATCTTAGTAAATTTGAGATCATTAAACAGCAAGTTCTACAAATTACATCTGTTCTCTGCACTCGCAAAATATCTACTTTAAAATCATCGCATCTTGCTAACACCTATCCAACGGTAAAATCATAAATTGCTATCCCATTTATGGCAACGCAAAATCCAATTAACGATATGAAAAGATATCGAAACCTAAAACCTCAAACTAACTGCTTTCTGCTTGCAAAATTACATATAACTGTATACTCGAAAGAATACTCGCTCTGATTACAAAAGACAGCTGTCATCGACGAATTTCTAATCGTTTTAAAAATTTCCTCGCTGGTGTATCGTCATTTTACGCGCGAATTTCTTCTCTCGATATCGAAATTCTTCTAACCAGCTAATCACGAGTGCCAAAAATACCTGCGCGGGGCGAATGGCCGACTCTATCGTCATGTTTAGGCATATTCGAGGTCTTTGCCCGTGTGCGAAGTTAGTCCTTTTGCGAGCAGAGCATAATTTTGGCACGCGCGAGCCACGTCGTTATGCTGTATCTTTCGTGGTCCGAGCGGAGTCGCGGCGAGCAGAGACGATGTTACCCACCATAATCGACGCTTGCACTTATTAGGGATCGTCCGTCGGTCGTACGTCTAAAGTTAGCGTCGCGGCGCCCC
>NT_176533.1:907390-913045 GCF_000188095.3 Bombus impatiens | reverse complement strand
ACGCCGGGGCCGCTTGCCTATCGTTTTATAGGCAACTGGGTCAATTCTGGCGAGCGTCGACGCTTTCCGCGAAAACTTCATCGCGCTACACGATGCCTATACCGTTTCACTAGCTTCCTACACTTTCGCGTATTTTCTAACTGAACGATATTTATCGAGCGAACGATTGTTTTTTTTTTTTCGTTGGAGAATTATTTTGAATTCTTCTTTTTGTTTTCATTTTGTTTCGTGAGAATATTTTTGCTACTTAAAAACTGACTCTTAGATTTTCGTTTAGTAAATTAAATATAACGTAAAGTAGGATTTTGCAAGTTATAAAAATCATTTTCTGCGTTGTTGAGTTAAAATAGAAGAATCGGGATTTTGTACGAGAATTCTTTCTCTCGAAACTATTGAGTTGCTGAAAATGATGATAGAATTTTACTCCTAGCCCTTTCAGCTACACGTACATTTCTTACGATTTTGCTCACATTTTTTTCCTGATATAAACACGATTGTCGAGCGAATTTTACAACATCAAGTATTAGTGCCATACGTCACAAATCTCCGACAGGTTTTCGCAATAAATCAGTGCAAAATCTACGGAAATAGATTTACTCGCTACGATAACATTGGAAACAGATATGTATTTGATAAACTCAAATATTCGATGACACTAGACACCAATGTTATCAAACGGTCATATAAAGAAAGTAACGATGTGAAATTAAGAACGACTGCGATTTTTGTTACAGACACTTAAAATCGAAGAAAAAGCAAAATGTGCGACGACGAAGTAGCAGCCCTTGTTGTCGACAATGGATCCGGTATGTGCAAGGCCGGTTTCGCCGGAGACGACGCTCCCCGTGCCGTATTCCCCTCGATCGTAGGTCGCCCCAGACATCAGGGTGTGATGGTCGGTATGGGTCAGAAAGACAGCTATGTCGGCGACGAGGCACAGAGCAAGAGAGGTATTCTCACCTTGAAATACCCGATCGAGCACGGTATCATCACCAACTGGGATGATATGGAGAAGATCTGGCATCACACCTTCTACAACGAATTGCGTGTTGCCCCTGAGGAACACCCAGTCCTCCTCACCGAGGCTCCCCTGAACCCAAAAGCTAACCGCGAAAAGATGACCCAGATCATGTTCGAAACCTTCAACAGCCCGGCCATGTACGTCGCCATCCAGGCCGTGCTCTCCCTGTACGCTTCCGGTCGTACCACCGGTATCGTCTTGGACTCCGGAGATGGTGTCTCGCACACCGTACCCATCTACGAAGGTTACGCCCTTCCTCACGCCATCCTCCGTCTGGACTTGGCCGGTCGCGATTTGACCGATTACCTCATGAAGATCCTCACCGAGAGAGGTTACAGCTTCACGACCACGGCTGAGCGAGAAATCGTGCGCGACATCAAGGAGAAACTTTGCTATGTCGCCCTGGACTTCGAACAGGAAATGGCCACCGCTGCTGCCAGCACCTCCCTCGAGAAGAGCTACGAGTTGCCCGATGGACAGGTGATCACCATCGGTAACGAGAGGTTCCGTTGCCCAGAAGCCCTGTTCCAACCTTCCTTCCTGGGTATGGAATCCTGCGGTATCCACGAAACCGTCTACAACTCCATCATGAAGTGCGACGTCGACATCCGTAAGGATCTGTACGCCAACAACGTACTCTCTGGCGGTACCACCATGTACCCCGGTATTGCCGACCGTATGCAGAAAGAAATCACTGCCCTGGCCCCATCGACCATCAAGATCAAGATCATCGCTCCCCCCGAGAGGAAATACTCCGTATGGATCGGTGGATCCATCTTGGCCTCCCTGTCCACCTTCCAACAGATGTGGATCTCCAAACAGGAGTACGACGAGTCCGGCCCTGGCATCGTTCACCGCAAGTGCTTCTAAGCAGTTATGCTCGATTCAAATTATTATTACTATCGATATTGTTATTGCTACACCTTTTCCCCAAACACACCGTTCACTGCCGTACCGCTTCGTCTAGCTGCGACTCCGTTAGTTCAATTCTATCGGCACTGTTTCTACGTGGCGGTGAGATTTTTTCCGACGAACATGGTCTGAACATACACGTCATCTTTTGTATATAAGTTTACATCTACGGAATAAATCAGTCTTATATTCTTACAACTAATCAAAACGTAGCTTTTCATTTTACGATTCCCTGAATATCAATTGCTCTTTAATAATCGATTTATTTTCAATTCTATTATATCTTTCGCACATTATTCTTCAATCATGAAGTATCTATTCTTCTGATCCAATCGAAAAATATTTCATCTTTGTTTGATCAAAACATTATTGCACACTACATTACGATTAAATATGTTACAATAAGATACAAACCGGATAATTTCTCATTAGAATCGTGCATTTGCAATGGGGGGGACACTGCAAATATTAGGATCAAATTGAAATAAAGGGGCCAGCCATCAATTACTATACGTTCGTATTGATAGGCTGTACTAGAAAAAAGTTTTGCATACATCAATAAAAACTGGGTAAAATGTCGGCTTAACAAACTTAAAATTTCTAGAATTTCTAGAAAAATATATTTATTCAAATCTCAACACTCGTATTCAACATAAATAACATTTTGGAAGGGACAGTAATATACGTATCGTCATCTACCATGCATGGATTGAATTACGCGAAGGAGTAACTCATTGCTTCTATCAAAATTACCGGGGTATCCAAACGGACTTCTTTACGTTATCGTAAGCTTCGTCGCCAATTTGTTAAGGATAGACGCGCCCTCATCCAGGAACACGCTCCCCTTTAATGCTGGCTTTCTCCTTTAGCGTAGTCCATACATTGAGTGCTTGTCCTGTTTGTGTCTTTCGCATCGCAGTATCTGCAAATTTGCATTCATCATGCTAATCAATTGCTCAAATTGTGATATTTATACAAAAGGTAGTCCGAATATCCTTATACGTAGAATTATTTTGCCGTCTTCTTACTTCCTTAAAATTGTCGAATTACACACTAAGCGCACATGCATGAAGAGAAGAATTTGGTTCTTCAAAATTCCTCCATACTTCTATAAAGTTTCCACTCTCTTGCAATTACGATTCTTGCAATTCTTTACAACTCTATAATATACTCTACGGTTACGATGAAAGATATCAGCACTTAAGTTAAATAACAATTATTATCGTCGATATCTTTCTTTATCCGATAATTACATCACTGACAACGTACATTGATAAAGTACTTTAACGTACTTAATTCTCCGCGAAAGCTATACTTTAATCAAAGGCCAGATAGCAAAAACGACTCTTGTTTATGTTTGTCTTTTCTCAGGAAATTCAAAGAATACCCCGCAGCGTCTTTCGTACATTACAATTTCTCTTAACGAAATATTCATCGTATCGCATTATAACTACGAGCGTGTCTCTAAGTATATCGAGCTATATCCAACAGCTATATCTAATTCAATTATAAAGTTTTGGCACAACTGTTCGATTTTCGTTCGACGATAAATCAGGACATAGATCATTTTTCGTAATACCGATTCCGCTAAGTCGTGAATTTTCTGAAACGCGTTACTATCTAAATAGCGAAAAGGCTTGGCAAGGGTCGTCTTTGTCACGAGCCCCTCAATCTCTACCGATATTCTTATATAAATGAAAATCTCATCACCTTCGAACATTCCACCGAACATTGTCATCTTCTTGCACGGTCACGAAACTTGGAAACTTGTTGGTCGATCGATCGAATCACCGTCTGTATGCGTACAAGGGGATTCCGTGTGGAAGTTCGTTTGCGATAAAGACGTGCCGTTTCGGGGTTGAAACACGGCAATGCGAATCTGCGAATCGGTCGCACGTTTCGACGGTGGCTCTTGCAAAAAGGTGGAGGGGATCGGTGGTGGCTCGAGCTACGTGGTCGCCCTGTGCACTCCCAATTATAGAAAGCAGCCTAATCGTCCAATAATTCGATTCTATATGCATTTCATCGGCCGTAAATGGCTGATTGAGCCATTTACACCCGGCGTTGCACGCAACCATAATATACGGATCGTTTAGCATCGAAAATGGCGTCGCGTCCCAACTGTAATTCGGATTATTATTGTTGGCACGCTGCGGCCATATCAAGTCATATATTATTCGTTTACGAGTATGAACGACAGCCGCGAAATAATGCGCTTGTCGTGAACATTTTAGAGATCAGCGGCCTTAAAAAATTTAATATTTCAAGAGAAAAGTTCCGAATCACGAAAGTTCGAAATTACGAAATCAGAGAAATCGAACGTCAATCGGTGAAATTAGAACGATAATCGGTTGGTCTAATACGTTCGTTTTAGAGGGATAATATTTAAATTTCTATTATGCTACTTCTACGGCTGTTACGCTTTTGCCTTTATGCTTTTCGTTGTTTTAGTATTTTACTTTTCGTAAATTTTAAGCAGATCGATCTTTTTATTTATTTCGATACTTTTTTATAGTTTTATCGTTGCACCGTAAATTCTGCGTGGAAATTTTTGTACAAAATTTTTTAAATTTGTTACGGATAATTCCGAGATATTGTCGATTCAGTCGGAGGAGAACGCACGAAATATATTTCGCAAGGCGCGCAAAATTCAACTTAATTTCAGTTACACGTATCTAGCGATTAAATTTTAACTATAACGTGTTTATTGAAAGATTTCTTTTGTCGAGAGATCATCTCGTATTTAAGAAATTTATTCCAGGTTTCTCTTTGGGTTTATCCCTTCTTATTAACCGGATGCGTATCTTCCTAACTTGAATTCGAAAATAACGCAATCCTAAACGAAACATTCATTAATTGATAAACATTCATTTACTACGTATCGTAAACATCGAAATCCACTTTGTTGAATCTTCCTTTCACGAAGCACGTTTCGTCCGAACCTCATAAACTTTCACGTCTATTAAAAGCTACCGACACACCGATCTAAACTTTTCATTCAAAAACATTGCGATCTCAAGATCCCATAAGCTTCGCTAAGCTCTATATTTATAGACTATTACTACTGCTAACACTCACATAAATTTTTTTTCTGCTTTTAATTAATTAAATTCAACTTACACGTAAATCCTAATTTTCCGGTTAAATACAGCAGCAAGTATTTATACGCTCGTAATCGCATTACCAGATACAAATACACAAATACACGTAGATTCATATTTAAGACAACTAAAGAAATAGAATCTAAACAAAACACCCGCCAAATATCATAAACTTCGGACATTTTATATACATTTTTGCACCTTTGATCCTGCCATAAATGCACGAACGTCATAGCCTATAGTCGTTCGGAGATCGCCTCTTCCGTTCTTCGACGATCAAATGTTCTATCTACATTTAAGTTGAAAGGAAACTAAACTTCGTCGTCTACTTTAAATCATCTCCGTTGTTCTTCGATCGAAAATATTTTGTCATTTTCTTACAGCCTTTGTCTATAACGTAACTTTATTTAAAACGTACCAGGTACCTCGAATGTTCCAACGTATTTTGAAAAATGAAGAAACGTTAGATACAGGACACGTTAGGTAAGAAGAACAAGCTGGACATGTGCTCTGTGTCTACCTTCCGGTTAATGAATATGACGGCACATAAATTGGAGGATGAATCAGATTGGACGCTGGTGCCCTTCGACCCTCGGCCGATTAGCGCCTAACGGAAGACGG
>NT_176533.1:858085-906434 GCF_000188095.3 Bombus impatiens | reverse complement strand
CGCCGCCTCGTCGCGACGCACGGCGTCTCTCCTTCTCGGCGTCACGGTTAGGGCGGCTAAGGACTAGGCGGTGGCGGCGGGCCGAGACGAGTGTTAATGCACGATAGATTTCCATCTAAGGGGCGGATCGCTATTTTCGGCTGCGAACCGATATGGATAAAGGGACCCCACAGAGCCGGCACTGTGCCACTCGCCGCTCTCGGTCTCTTGCACGACGTACGCCCTAAGCGACCATTGCCGATCTCTCGACTCATTAGCGAACGGTAAATCGAACGAGTGTTCCGTTAGTTTGCATCCGCTGAAACAGCGTGCTGGTGTGTAACCGGTGAGCTTTCTTCTTGATCGTTGGATCGAGACGAGGGTTGCACGCATGATAATCGCGGACGATCGGCTCGGTCCTCGTGCCTTGGAGAACAGGAAACAGTAGTGTGTAGAAACGAGGTTTTTTGCAAGGTGTAATTCGCGTCGTTTCAGTGACTTCGCACCGGAAATCAGTATCGACCTTGCCAAGAGAGTGTACGAGGACCGAACGCAGTCGATCGTTGCAGGATCCTTGCATGTCATCGAATCCTCATTGTGAAGTGATGTTCCGCAAATGTGATACCAATGTCTGTGCTCTTTTTAGTATACGTTGCTACCGTTGGCTTTAATAGGCGATTCTTTGTTCGATTGGTATACGATTAGACGCTCTTCTTTTAAAACAACGAGTAGCAAACGTTTAACGATGATAATTATTCGATCGTACAATTATGGTAGTATTTTAATAATCAACGATTAGATAGCTGCAGTATGTCGACTAATTCTTATGACAAATATTTAGTTTAAATTAACAGTTCCTTTTTAGTATCTCTTGTTAAAATTGCTAACGATATTTATTTTGATATTTATTCTGCTTGTAAGTAGTATCTAATGAAATTCTCGATATTTTATTGATTATACCAAACATTCTTTTTCGCAATTCAAATTCTAGTGATTGAAACGGATTTCTTCTACCTATTTGTAATACCGCGCATTTGCTCCATAAAAAATCGTATGATTTTCGTCCTTTTACCGATTCAAACCCCTACTTCTCAAACCTCTTATCAAGATGCCTACGAAGAAGTAAAAATCGCATTAAAATATTAATATCTAACTATTAACCACCTAATAAAAAAAAAAATATGATCGGAAACAAACGCACGAAATACAGGTTCATATGCATTTCAAATTTCATTTCTACAGTAGGTAACACTAATAATCAAACAAGATGTGTGACGATGATGTTGCGGCACTAGTCGTGGACAATGGGTCCGGTATGTGCAAGGCGGGATTCGCTGGAGATGACGCACCGCGTGCTGTCTTCCCCAGCATTGTTGGCCGCCCACGTCATCAGGTATGGAAATTTTGAAAATTACCATGAAATTCCAATATGTACGCCATTTTTTTGTTACCATGTCTCGCTAATACTGTTAATAATTATTGCAGGGTGTGATGGTCGGTATGGGTCAGAAAGACAGCTACGTAGGAGACGAGGCCCAAAGTAAAAGAGGTATACTTACCTTAAAGTATCCTATAGAACACGGTATCATTACCAATTGGGATGATATGGAGAAGATCTGGCACCACACCTTCTACAACGAATTGCGAGTTGCTCCTGAGGAACATCCAGTCCTTCTCACCGAAGCCCCTCTGAATCCGAAAGCTAACCGCGAAAAGATGACCCAGATCATGTTCGAAACCTTCAACAGCCCGGCCATGTACGTCGCCATCCAGGCCGTGCTCTCCCTGTACGCTTCCGGTCGTACCACCGGTATCGTCTTGGACTCGGGAGATGGTGTCTCGCACACCGTACCCATCTACGAAGGTTACGCCCTTCCTCACGCCATCCTCCGACTGGACTTGGCCGGTCGCGATTTGACCGACTACCTCATGAAGATCCTCACCGAGAGAGGTTACAGCTTCACGACCACGGCTGAGCGAGAAATCGTGCGCGACATCAAGGAGAAACTTTGCTATGTCGCCCTGGACTTCGAACAGGAAATGGCCACCGCTGCTGCCAGCACCTCCCTCGAGAAGAGCTACGAGTTGCCCGATGGACAGGTGATCACCATCGGTAACGAGAGGTTCCGTTGCCCAGAAGCCCTGTTCCAACCTTCCTTCCTGGGTATGGAATCCTGCGGTATCCATGAAACCGTCTACAACTCCATCATGAAGTGCGACGTCGACATCCGTAAGGATCTGTATGCCAACACCGTACTCTCTGGCGGTACCACCATGTA
Source organism: Bombus impatiens (assembly GCF_000188095.3). NCBI lineage: Eukaryota > Metazoa > Arthropoda > Insecta > Hymenoptera > Apidae > Bombus > Bombus impatiens. Next base: position 904,176 of record NT_176533.1, on the reverse strand, counting down.
CCCCGGTATTGCCGATCGTATGCAGAAAGAAATCACTGCCCTGGCTCCATCGACCATCAAGATCAAGATCATCGCTCCCCCCGAGAGGAAGTACTCCGTGTGGATCGGTGGATCCATCTTGGCCTCCCTGTCCACCTTCCAACAGATGTGGATCTCCAAGCAGGAGTACGACGAGTCCGGACCTGGCATCGTGCACCGCAAGTGCTTCTAAGGTGGTGCACCGATCACAGGGGTTCATGATTTTCACCTGCTTTCTTTTCTTTTTTTTCTATTCGTGCTCGAGCTGTGACCCTTTCACATATGGATTCACCGATGCCAAGGGGAAGAAAGAGAGAAGAAGGTAGAATGGGGGAAAACGAGATTTGGGAAAGGAAAATTACTGAAGTGCCTTTATTCTACACATTTATCAGACTGTACTTTACTTTTTAGTTTGTACAACATGACTGTTTGTTATTTTAACGTTAATTAATTTATTGATAATAATCTCCTCGGCCATTGCAACAAGCCCTTCTCGGCCTTGTCATTATGTATACGCTGACTTACATGTATCGTACAGACACGCACACATACACATACAGATACAAAGGCTTTCTTGAAATCGTAAGCGCACGTAATTTGGCATTTGCGATACGCACGGGGTGGTAATCGACGAGAGTGAAGTATATGATATGGGAAACCATGACCAGGCGCATCAACGTCGGCTCATATTGCTGCCTGGCGTATTGTTCTTATTATATCATATAATTGATGATAATAAAACTGTATTATATAATAATTCAATGTCGGATTATGTGAACCTTATCGTACGTGATATTTCTGGCGATTACTCAAAACAATGACATAATGGACGGGTACAAATTACGATTTTATAGATAAAGTTCAAGAGAATTATTGTGTTTTGGGTTCTCATGACATTTAACTACAGTGTGCTCTGGCAGCTGGCCAGTTTGTGTGCAACTTTAAGTGACTATACATATTTTCATTTCTTTCAACAGACTATAGAGTTACACAGTAATTAAGAAAAATTATGAATAATTCTCTGTTCGCTTATCATTATTATTATTATTATTTATATGACACTGAGAATTAGATATAATGTAAGCGTTAAATCTTCAAGAGGATTAGTTACTCTATATTAAGAACCGACGATACTTCGATCCAGAAATAGATCTACAGGCTACACCTGTTCAGCCATAACAATTTACGAAGACATTACGAGCCAATTAGAAGATCACAGCAAATCCTTTAAAATAGAAATAATTAAATTTATCAATTCTCCGTACGATTTATTCGTGAAATTTAATTTCATCGTAAAACGAAACATCTCATTTATTTCCTTGTCCATTCATCTTTCTGGATATAATTATCTAAATTACCTAATATTTATCTATTACTCGTTTCGACATCAGTCGAAGTAATTATCTCCAGCATCAATGACCGTACTTTAATCCCACAACAAAGACATCTCTCACATCTTTCGAGTTCGAAGATGGTCGATTATAGACTCTTGTTCGAAGGAAAATCCGTAACCCAAGACGAGCGATAAAACTGCGCTACAAATAAAGAAATAACAAAAATAGAGCTGTCGGTACGTGGATACCGTGGCTGTCGGGGAGTGCATGCCGGGGGTCCCCGGGATTGCCTCCCTAGCCTTACAAGGCCCCCGGGTGACTTACGCTTATTTTGACGCTTCACCAACTAAAATTAGAGCCCGCACTCTTTGGGAGTTTTGGGACGTGTATGCATACGTGCGTGCACCTGCATGGGGTGGAGGTGCTCCAGTTTAGGATGACTTTATCACACTCCGTGCCTCTTCACGAGACAGCCACGTGTTGAAAATGCTAATGCTAGAAAACAGATAGCTTTACGAGTAAGCTCGACGAGTAATTCGTATGTATTACGAATCGTTGCTCTTTACCACTTAAATTATTACCGTATCGTATGACTTGTCTTTGTATGAAATAGTGAAACGTGAGAAACGACTGTACGGCATAATTCTTCGGTCTATTATAACGGAATAGATGCAGAAGGAAAGAATTGATAATTTATTTTTTCAAAGATAGAGTCGTTAATTACTGACTTTGGCTGAAAGAAAATTTAAAAATTTATTATCAAGCGTCATAAATAAGATTTATTAGATAAGTTAACGAACAGTTTTCTTTTCTAGTTATGTGATAATATAGATATAATGATCGTGGTTTAGGTTACAGATAAATTATGTTCATCGAGAACGGACAGAAAATTGTTAGTTTCTCGATGATTATAATGAAATTATCTTGATCTTCTAAACACAGGTACATATTACACGTATATACCTAATAATTATAAGTAATAATAATTAAGTGATTTGAATCGCATACTATAAATATTTCCTCTTTTTAATTGGAATTTCACTTTTAATAAAATATATGAAACATTTTCCTATACACAAATATCTTTGATAAATTTGTACCTTATACATGACATATTTACAAATAAATAATAAATATATTATTGGAATCTTAAATAATGTTAATTAATTGTTCAATTATAACTTGTATTATCATTATTAATTTCTAAATATTTTTTTAGGTATGTTGATAAATAATTTTAATGATAATATGTTGAGATAATACATATATATGATAATATAACACATAACATATTGTTTTGTAATATCATAATTAGACTGCGGATTTTGGAGTATAGTTTTAACATTTATCAATTTTCAAATTCAATTTGTATTAAATAGGTATGAAAATCCTGATTTAAATAGTGATATTACGTGTACGATTCAAATACTTTCCTAGATTTTATGATAAAATAAAAAAATACTAAACTTATATCTATGCACTCTGTATTCAGTTATCTTCTACGTTCTACATATTTAAGTACGCATGTGTCACAACACTTGCAACGGCGCATACATATGTAACGTGGTTCTTTATCAACAAAAAGCGAAAAACAATTACTTTCGTAACCTCGAATTCGAGATACAGTACCAGGTACGTTTTATTATCTAAGGACTTTATTTAAATACAATTTAACAACATATCTTGTTTGTATAAAGTATCGTTTATTTGTGAAATAGTTACAGTGATTATTACTGTCATGTGTATCTTGTATCCTATTCTATTAAAAGGAGAATAATCAAGCGATGACAAAGATCGCCATTCTTTCTAAAATGTAATCTATGTCTCATCGTATAGTCACGAAAGAAAATAAAATGTTGATAGAAATTCAGATGTATTTAAGTATAAAGGGATTAAGTTAATGATCTGTGATTATTAATGTGTATCTGTGAAACGAGTTACGTTCGTTAAGGAATTTTATGATCCAATTCGAACGAGAATAAAACATGCCGAGGTTGCAGTATAAAACATCAATATGTCAATACAAGTAATATAGGAATATTTTAGATACATAAGGTAAATTTCATAAATTATTAAAGTCGTTTTAATAGGAAGTAAGTTTAATTTAAAGAATGATTTAATAATTACAAAAATATTTGATACAGTGAATTTTTTATGCAACAATGTTATGTTAATTAATGCTTACTGAAAGGAAAGCTTTTTATGTTCCCAGTATTAAAATTATTATAAAATTATTATATGAATAGCATTTCTATATTTATATCTGAACAATATGGTAAGTTTGTAAAGGAATAAAAATATTTATTTTTTTTTGCAGATTTATATTATATTGGCACAAAATGTAATATTAAAAGTAGTATTCTTATATTATGTTTACAATGAAGGAAGTTATACCAATGAGCTGGTTGAACCAGATATTGTTGATTTTAAGTATATTAGTTACATTGTTATCTGTAATTATACAAGAATGGGCTGGTCTGACACCATTATATATTTCTATTTCATGGGCTATTTTTATTATAATATTATCAGTGTGGCTCAGTTGTTTTTTATTTCAAGTTGCATTAAAAGCTAATAGACCACTTAATATAAGGTTTGTTAATAATTGGTTATATAACAAATTTGTAAATAATTTGAAATTACAAATTGATTCCAAAGAAAAGAGTGAATGTATTAGTAAATATGAGAATGAAGTAAGAACAAATAAAAACACAAATTCAACACAAGTATCTAAAGAAAAGCGAAAGGAAAAAGTAGTAATTAGATCTAGTGGAAAAGATACTTCTTTAAAAAGAAAGAGAGCAGTAGAAATATATAATTTAGTAACAGAAATAAATTTAAAATGCATAAAGGTTTGGTATAAATCTATAAGTGATGATAAATCATTCCCTAATGAAGCACAAGAATTGCTAAAAAAATTACTGACCAAACTGTTTCATAAGATCAGTTTAATAGACAAAATAAAGCTTACTCATAAGCTGTTTAATGTGTTCTTATTACATTTAAAAGAATATCAAAGGTACGATGTTTTATATATATGTTTATAATATAAATTATTCAAACTAATTATATTATATTGTAGAGCATTACGACGGGTCGAGAAAGGAACTGCACCAAATATTGAAGAAGCATTTAGATATTTACATCCTGGTTCTCGTAATATGCCAGCGTTAGAACATATGCTTCATCGAATGGTTACTATCCTAGCACAAGAATTTTTACAATGGGAGTTAACAAGTTCATTACCATGTAAACTGTTACTATCTATCTTAGCAAAAAGATTATTAATAGTTGTTGAAACAGTAAGTTCTCCAAATTGGTTATTTCAAAATTTATCTGACTTTTTACTGCAACAAACACCAAAAAATGTTGCCAAAGTTCAAAGTAAACAGGAAGAGAATATTCCACATGTCAAAGTATGTGCAGAATTCTATAATGCTTACTTTACTTATCATTGGTTATTACAAACTAATAAAAGAACTATTTCAGAAAGTTATATCCAATGCTCTAGGAGATGGTATAACATCTGCAACAGCAGCTGTGATTCCACGATCACTACCAAAACCAAAATCTGAATCATCTACTAAACCTTTAATTAAACACGAGAATACCTCAGTATCTATAAATGATAAGAGACCTACTTTACATTTACATAACTTAGGTACAGAACATAGAGGTCTATGGGGTCAAAGTATAGTAGAGATAGATGCTGAAATAGAAGGGGATAAAATATCTCCTGTATATGAGGAACCTACAGATTTTGCTACAACAATTGCTAGACTTAGAAATGTATTACAGCAAAAGTCAACTGTAAATACACCATTGTGGGTATTAATATTTTTCAATTTTAATAAATAATTTAATAAATCAAATATACATCTATATTATATTTTTCAGACATGTGGAAGAAAAATCTTATGTAGTATATGAAGGTAGTCAATTTACAAATTTGTCAATTCCTTGGACAGAATTTCATACAGCTCTTGATGGATCACAACAATTACTTTATTGTATTCAATTTGATGATATAGAACAACGGGGGGTTGATCTATTTGAAACTACAACTGCTACTGTTAGAAGACAATATCGCGATTTTGCTCAGTTACATACTAGTCTACAAGAGGTAAATTTAACATTTTATACCTATTAACTGTTTTATAGTACTTTTTGATTTATTTTGTGCAATGTAAAATATATAGATTCCAGAATTAGCATCTATTATGTCAAATTTGGTATTACCAAAAGGCGGTCGTCTTGAATTAGAGAATTATTTGAAAACTTTAACTACACGCTTGGCTAGTGAATGTCCACCGCAATTGCGACATTTTTTACGTCCAAGTAGTAACGCTAATAAAAAAGCAGATGTGGTTGCACCTCGATTTGACAAGTTTTTAGTCAAAACAGTAAGTGGTGTTTTTAATACTTTAAGAACAGTCGTTCCAGGTTTTGAAATTGAACAAGAAGAAGAAAATGTTCCGTTACCAACATTAATGCCTTTAGCTGATATTCCGTGGAGATTCGTCGAGAATATTAAATCGGTAATTAAATGTAAATTTTAATGGACAAAATATTTCAAATTAAATGAAATTTATAAATCATATCATTATATATAAAATTTCACCTCTCTTATTATAATAGAAAAGTCTAGCAACTGAACTTCAACAATTAATAACTGAAAGAACTGAATATTCTTGCGTGGATTCTGCTTACGAAGCTGTTGATTCAATGGAGAGTGCTAATGATTCTGCATTATTAACTCATTGGTGGGAAACTGTAAAAAGTTCTTATGAAGGTAAATATAATGTATTATAAAAATTATTGAGTATGTTATAAAATGTTTCTTTTCTTTTACTTTTATTTTCAGAGGACCTTGATGATTTGGATTCACATCTAATATTAACATGTGTTGCTGTCGATCTTATTTGTGAATTATTGGCAGGAGTTGGAAGTAATAATGCCTTGCAGCAAGAGGCAGTTGTTCGATGGGCAAAGCTACTCTTTGGAAATGTTACTGAACCTATATTACAAGTAATAATTCATATTTATTTATTATTTTTTATTGTTATAAGAAGTACTATTATTTTTATGTTCAGTTATGAATTTCTTATAATTACAGACTGTTACTTTACAAATTTTTGATCAATTGGGTAATATATCACTTCATAACGTCCAAAATAAATTTTCTGAGGAACCACTGGAACTATTAAAAAAAAGACTGTTGCAAGAATTATTAGTTAAACTTCCAAATGATGTAAAATTAGTATTTGGCGAAGATGACACGTTAAATATTTTAAAGTATTTACTTGATTCTTATGAAATAAAGAAGATTAATGTAGACTTAAACCTACAAATATTAGATGTTCTAGCATCACAGCTATTAAGTACATGTAGGTCAAAACATAGTACAACTCTTTAATAATTTAATTTTATTTTAATTCAATAACAAAAGGTTGATTCAATTCCTTTTCTCAATTTTACTTAGCCATTGATCAAGTTACAGGTCTTAGGAGTTGCTAATTATGTTTTAAAATATGTTTTAGTCGAAAGGAATTGATGTGCCATATGTAACTAAATTTGTTGATTTAATAATGTAGAATTATATAAAATTTTCAAAAACAGACTATGTACCTGATTATATAAACTAAGGATGCCAAGTATTTTTTTCATTAATACAGGACTCTTTATGAGTTGTATGATGTAATTCACGCATATTAGGTACTATATGCATTTAAATTGTACATTTGTATTTAATGTTTAAGTTTTGTACAAATATTTATGAAAAATCATTATATTTCACAATTAATAAAAGTCTATCAATATACATCAAATGAAACTTATATGTATGCAAAATCTTAGGAAATTAATACATATTTATTCTTATGAATAATAACATCTAATTTATAATTTAATTAAGAATCCTTCCCTTTGTTGTGACCCTTTTGTTTTTCTAATTGTGCCCTGAAACAAATAATTGTATTTTAAAAAATTATATGATTTGACAATTTTTTAACTACTTATAATGTTCTTAATATTTTAAAGGAATTTATATTTTTCAGTATTAAACAATATTGCTATAAATTGCAATAGTATTGCAGTAAAAATATCATACTAATGAGATTGAATTGTTTATTATTTGATGGTTTATAAACCTGAAAGCCATGTGCTTCTTAAAATAGTGTTATGATAAAAATTACCTTAATTGTTGATTAAAATCATCTTCTACATCATCATCATCCCAGTTGTCTTCCCAAACACTAATATCTTCATTGTCTTCATCAACTGCAGTCCAATCTATCAAGTCATTCAGTCAAATTGAGGTTAGAATACTGCACGAACCATTTTAACAATTATAATAAGTGTATAGCATTAAATTATTGTACCTTCTGCAGGGAACTCCTCAAATTCATCATCTTCCTCTAATAATCCGAGATCAACCTTTGCTTTATCGTTCTTGTTTTCTGACATTGTGAAATTTTATAATTATCACGTAAATATGTCACTTACGGAGGTAGAAATAGAACACATTTGAATCTTCTAGAGACTTTCCTTGCTGCATAAAAGACGATCGAGCATGAAATAAAAGTTCAAAGCTACCAACTTTGACTCAGAAGAAGAATTCTATAAATTATTATAATAAATTTATTTTAATATAAAGAAATTAAATTATCGTTCCTCACGTATTTTCCTATAATAGTGAATAGTGAATTTTATAAAAAGATATTGATTCTATAATAGCATTCTTCAACATATACTAAAAATGTCATAAAAAATGCTTAAAATAAGTAATATAGGGACTATAGCACTTGGTTTGAAAATTATTGCACTTGACTTTAAAAAAGTATCTATAATTTAACCAGTTCTCTTAATTGAAACTGATTATATGATATTAATAATAACAATAAATAATAAAGCCGGCCCGATGAAGATAATATAATTATTTTAATCTCTTAAATACATATATCGTAATATAGATTAAATAGATATACATAATATAAATTAAATAAATGTATCGTAATTATATATTTTGTTAAGAAAAAAATATAAGTAATTGAATTTCTCGAAATCGTCAAATCATCATAGGCATTCAAAATTTGCGCTAAAGAAAGTTAAATCTTCGTTATATCACTAGATTGCGCTGACCACTGATAGATACTTAACATTAATTTACTATCTTGTATGTACTTTTAGGTATAAAATACTATTATAAGCAAAGAGTAGGGATACAACTATTGTATCCATGCATACCCCTACTCTTTGTTATACGTGTATGTATGAATGTACATCCACTGCTGTATAATAAAATTATATCACAGAAAGTACTGTGTAAACCGAAAAGCATACATTTCAAATCTGTAAATTAATGATTGATATCGTATAATTTAACGTTATCAGTTTATACGAATTACCAATACTTTTAAGACATTAAAGATATATATAACTAAGTATATATTCGATTACCTTATCGTGTACAACGGAAAATTCCTTGTATCCTTTTTTTCACGTGACGCAACATAGGTAATCGTAAATATTACGTTTCACCGTTGATAGTTCAATTCATCAGAAATTAAAATTAAAATTGGAATTCGTGTTGATAAGCAAACGAGTGTAAGAGTGCGCTTACCGGTGTGTCGCATCGTAGTGGGGCGAGGGGCAACACACCAATGTCGTAAATGGAATAACCAATCATTAGGTACTTTTTTCCCCAATCTCCCCGTTTATGGTGGGGACATTCAGTTTCGTAATGATGAAGTGATTCGTAGTCGTAGTCTCATAGTAGTCATTGAGTATTAAGGAAGATAACTGTTAAAACGCGATGGGTTTGGAGGATTACAAAGAACTTGTGGCATCATGTGCCTCAATTTGTACAATGGCCCAAATGTCAGCTGGCACGTAAGTTGAGGAAATAAAAAAATTTCGATTTATGTTTTTTCTGAAATACAACTTTCGATTTCTATTACAAACTATACGTTTTGGAATAGAAGTGTATTACAAACTACGTGAGCGTGTACTGTTCTTTGACATTGACATTTATATTCAAACTACTTTTTTAATATTCCACGTGATACGCCGAACAATAGATTTCTTTGTTTTTTTCATGCATTGCGGCAAAATTGAAAGAAGTTGTGTTACTTTTATATAAAGCCATTAATTATAAGTTATAAAATTTAAAAAATATGTATATATGTACTAGTAAAGTCCTGAATGTTATGATATAATTTAAATCGTAAATGTATGTTTCTTTTAGAAGTGCCACATCATTTTTTTTCATTATTACGGTACTAAAATATTTAAACCAGTTTATTTGCGAATATGCGTATGTGTCGCTCATTTTTTTAAATGACTAATTATAATGTAACAAATATGTATATATGTTTTTATAAACTTATCATAAGAATAATTAGGTATATTACATACGAAATTTTTATATATGTTTCACATTGATCTTTGTAAATTAAAATACCAAAAATGATAGTATTAATTATATGTTTGAACTATTATTGATGTACAATAAAAACATCTATTTGATATTTTTTATGTATTTATAACATGTGAGATATGTATGAAATTGAGCAATTAGGATTAAAGAAATTTATAACTAGTAACTAATTAGTAACTAAAATTAACAAATATTTTATATGATTAATCGTAAATATTTATACATAAACTTTGCAAATTTCATTCTCGTTATTTGTACCTATACCTAATAATAATTTTAAAGAAAAGTGCTGACATAACATGATTCATGAATATATGAAGTTATCTAATAGCATATAGTTTATATAATAGAAATATAATATACCAATTTGTATAAGCAAATTGTATATATAATATATTATATCTATCATATGTAGATTTATAGGTCATTTGAAATATTAAATTTTTGTATCTTATCAATGTGACTTCAAAATATTGTAAAGATATAAGTCAAAAATTGTATGCGTGATTTTACATACTAGCTGTTTACATTATTACTATCAATTTGAAGTATATTAAGTAATAAAAAATAAAATTTTTGATTGTCATTTAATTGTAGATTGATATGTAAGGATATTTATCAAAAGGGCTCGTCTAAAGGATTTGATCCCATGCCTTTTTTGGGTGGCATAGGAATGTAAGTGCATTATTATTTAACATAGATGACATAAAGATAAATACGCAGTGTGTAATGTTATTTAAAACATATTACTTGTTGTTCTGTTCTTGTGAAGTAAAGATATCTAAATACAGTATTAATACTTTTGCCTATAATAGAAATATTTCATGTTGTTTTCCGTTCATAACTGTGAAAAAAGTATTATAGATCATAGTATAAGAAGGAAATTCATATATACAGACTATTCAGATAGACATATAGTGAATCAAAAACTTTTTATAGGTGCATCTTGATGCTTCAATATGCATGGATTGTGAGGGATCCTGCAATGATTAATGTTAATGTTTTTGGATTACTCACAAATACAGCATACATGGCTGTATATTATTATTACTCACCACACACGGTACGAGTTTATATTTCTAAATTCAAATGCATGATGTGTTACTTTCTGGCATGTTACTTTCTTTCTTTGTAAATTATTTCCCTTTTTAGTTTCCATGTTTGAACGTTTGAATTAATATTCTGTTACGATATACACCATAGATGAAGTTGTACGTTTTGCTGCTAAATTTTAAGAAACTAAAAGACTCTTAGAAGCACGTAGCTTTAATTTTTGTATATATTGCAATTTTCCTTATTGTATCATACATCATGCATCATACAGGATGAGGCAGAAGTAAAATATTACAAGTTGTTTTCTCCGAAGCTATTGCAGATATCAACCTGAAATTTTTAAATGTTAAATGGTGCAGAGAGGCTACAATTTTAGATTGTAAGATATTGAGAGCATGAGTGTTTTAGGACTGGAAAGGGTGCTACGCCCACTTTTTTATCAAATAAGATGACATATTAATTTTTCGATATTCGGGCAGATGTTATCAAACCTAACAACTTTTATCTAAGGCACTGTTTCAATTTTGTATAGTTAAGGAATTATAGCGGAAAATAACTTGCATAAGTGGAGCTTCGCGAAGATGTCGAAAGATATCAAAAGAAATGTATATTGCTTTGAAAATTATTTTGTTAAATGTTCAAAGAGTTCCCCATTCTCTTCCAAACACGCATTTATTCTTGTGATAATAGCTTTGCGAAACTTCGCGAAAAAATGCTTTAGATAAAAGTTGTTAAGTTTGATAACATGAGCTCTAATATCGAAAAATTAATAGCTGATTAAGAAAGAACGAGGATAGCATCATATATCCCACAATATTTTACATCCCTAAAATGTTGGTGCCTCTACCCTTCAATACCTAAAAATTTCAAGTTAGTATCTACAATGGCTTCGGAGGGAACAGCCCCTAACACTTTACCTGTCCCGCCCTGTATACAAAATTATAATATTTTCAGTTTGTTGGATTTCTTTTTCTCTTTTTTGCGAAACCAAAATGTAGCTACATGTAGCAAAGTCATGTATCCATCAGTAGTGCAAAAGGCGCGACAAACATTCGCAAACACTTGTAACATTTTCAAGATAACGTGTACGTGTATTTACTATTTGCTAATCTGTTGCACATCCGATAGATACGAGGCTGAATATATAACGAGACATTGTCTTTATTGAATTACAAACAATTGTAATAAAATAAAAACACAGGATATCCGATAGCTGGTAGTATAACCGGCCAGTGGCTGATCCCGCATGAAAAAGTAAGTCGAAAAGAAAGACTAAAATTGTTTCACTCCACCCTTCGCTTTTGAGAAAATCAAGTTTGAAAATGTTTGCGGTACACGTACATTTAACCCAGCTCAGCGGATTTTACTGTAGGCTATCTTCATCCATATTACTAAACGTTTCTAATAATAGTTAACAATTTCAGATGACTTGAATGTTGAGGGCACAGGATGAAAGAAAGTGTATATTGCATGAGTGTGGAAATAGTGCAAGAATGATAGAAAAGATTTCTGAGTATATCGTAGAAATCCAAATGTTGAGCAACTGTTTTCTATGTACATATATAACCCTCTCTCGGTCATAGTTTTTAAGATATTGGCCAAAAATTTATTTTGTTTATAATTGTGCCTTGGTAATGGCCTATGCGTTAGTATTGGCTGCCAGCAGCCTTGTGGCGAGCAGGTATAACGACCCAAGCGAAAACTAGCTCTTATCTTTTATTTCTTGTACGTATAAACGAGAGTTTGGCGAGTTTGGCTAAAGGTCCGTGCACAACTGCATATGCGAGATTGTAAAAAATGTGTGTTATAACTTACAATGTATTGGATTTGGGCTTGAGTTAGTTCTGTAACGAATGAAATTGTTGCGTAAGATAATAACAATTATTCTTTTCGTAAAATAACATCAATTATTCGTTCGCCTGCTATTTTTATAATTAATTTCTTATCGTTTCACGTAAGCGTTGCCAGCCGCCTCACGGTAGCCAGATTCAAAAGACTAACGCGAAGCGAAAACCTAATATGTAGATTGGTGTTCTTAATTGAATTATAACTGGCATTTCTTGCAGCCTCGCGTGTGCAGTTGTGCACGAGGCCTTTGAAGGGGGATTCTCGTGTGACAACAATAGAAGGAAATGATTTTTGTAAATCTTTCTGTAGACTAACTACTAATTATATGGAACTAGACGTTTTCGGGATGCAAATACAGTCTTAAAGTACAAACGTAATCTCATTTATATCAATTCTTCTTATCGTTTATTAAATTTTTAAATTACCACGTTTGGTAACTTTTTAAACTGAGAAACTGACTGATTACTCAATTTAGGACAAAGTTGATTTAAATTTGACCAAGGGTTGAACCTCAAATTCAAATAGTTGATTACTTATTAACAATATCTTTTTAAACAATAGAAAAAAAGTACATTTTTCCTCTGAACGCTAGAACTTTCCAATCTTTCGTGCTTTGATTTCAAAAACAGTTTCAATCAAAGTGTAATCTATATCTGCCATTAAGAAAATTTCTGATGACTGTGACAGATGCTATACTGTACGCAAACAATGGCTACATTGTCAAAAATGATAACAAGACTCGTATCCACTTAACTTGGAATTATGCTTAACATTAACATAGGAGAATGGCTACAGTGTATCATATACGCTTACTACTACAATCAAATGTCGTTATCGTCTATGAGCTGTTGCTACAAGTATAATTAGGCGAGTGCGATTTGGTAATCGCCAAAGGATTTTAAATTTAACGTCACAATAAGAGTATGTTGATTTCTACAATATGCTCAAAAATCATGGAAATCGGCGAAGTTGGTGTACCTATAAATATAATTATCTTATTTTTTCATGTAGAACCACCCCCTGTCCGGTTGTACTATCAGTTATCGGACACCCTGTGTATCGATAGTCAGGCAAAATTAAGACTTTACGTAGAACCTAAGTTGGTGTTTTGCGAAGAAACTTTGAACAAATATTTCTAACCGTATCAATGTGTGAATAAATATTTTACATCGTCTTCCGCATTTTTAGAAGGATACACGTGCTTTAATAGGCAAGGTAGCAGCCTTTGTAGCGGCCTTCCTCGCGTATGCACAAGTGGAAGATCCCGAGAAGCTCGAGTTCAGATTCGGTTTGATTGTGACAGGATTATTTTTCCTCTTAATAGCGTCTCCTCTTCTACATATTGTAAGTAAAATTCCACGAACGTAGCTAAGAGTTCTAACAAACTTAATACCCACGAAACGAATAATACAAGCATTATTATTCGTTTGCATAAATCTTTCTTTACTTATCTTACATCCTTAGCATTTTACTCTAGATTTTTATTCAATTCTTCAAATTTCGATAAATATGTTAAATGTTAAAAATAATTATTGAAAGATCGTTGCATGTATATATGTTATATGAATGTTTTATCTTATCAATGTAGTTCTGTCGATGATACAATGTCTCTTTTCAAATAGTTAGCTATTTTTTTTTTTTCTATGCAATAATCGATGAGAAATTTTGCAATCGTTGAGTAACATTTCTGCGTTGCGACAAGAAGTTGTAAAAAGTTGTGAGCCGTGACAAACCATGCGAAATCGTGTAATCATCCAAATAGAAATAGCGCAACTGGATTGGAAACTTTCAGATATTGTTATCGTAAAATTTTATTGCCTTCAGTAAGATTTCGATGAAATTTATCGAGCTTCTTTAATCACGATTGCGATGTTTTAAAGAATTTAACGTTGATTTTATGTTCTTCAAATTTTCTCGGCTAAATTAGGATATATCTAACAGCCGTATTATTGTAGTTCCGTTACGTATTGCCTCAATTTCTCATTGACCGAGATGTTCTTTGCACGCCATCGAGCGTAACAGTATTTTACCAGATGAGATTCATTTTCAAACGTGTAGCAGTTTCTGTGTACTTTCCTGAGATATTATACATCTTAGTATCCAATTTATTCGTACAAACAGTTCTAAATATATTTCTTCGTACTTTTACTTGACTTCGAACGAAGAATCGATTTAGTTAGTGAGTGATTTCTTTGTTAAACGTATTTCTATTTCGAACGAATGCGGCACAAGAGCGAGTTAGAAAAAGATACTCTGATATTCTCAAACGTAATGTTTAAGAAACACTGCTATTATGGTTCGCATGAAACAAATAATACGAATCAGAAGTTTCGTTAATAATTTTTTAAACGCCAGACATTATCTTTAATGATATTTAGATTGTCTGAATTAACTGCATTTACGAAATTTGTTTATACGATTGCAATAATCTTTTGTTTTTTGATTCATCAGAGGGAGATCATAAGGACGAAAAACACGGATATCCTTCCGTTCCCACTGATATTTATGGGCACTATTGTTATATCTTTATGGCTATTGTACGGGATTATAATTAATAACGTCTTCATTATCGTAAGTAGATTTTCTAATTCTTATTCCTTCGTACTATCTAAATTACTACAAAATTCGCAGATTATCACTCGCTAATGTATTATGTATTTTTAAAGTTTCAGAACTCGGTTGGTTTTGTTTTGTCTGTGGCGCAATTGTCCCTGTTCGTGATATATCCATCGAAATCGAAAGGCAAAGCTTCCAGCCAAGAAAAGAAGGATTAAGAAAAGTGATATTGTAAATACTGGAACTGTGTAGGATGTCTTGTGCCTCCAACTGTTACAATTTTTCTACAAATTAGCAACTAAAATAAGGTCTACAAATATGAATTGGATAATAGCTAACGCCGATAGCCATCGATGTTAATTGTTATATCTAGACGATTCTTATTAAACGACGAATTTTCTAACGAAACATACATTTTTTTAGATCCTGAATATTCTCGAGCGTAAAAATCTCTATATAGTCTAAGACTTTGTTTAATGCTGTTATTTTTACTCGTAATCTTTACCAGATTAATTTGTACAATTAACGTGACATGATAAATCAAGTCATCAATTTTCAATGTGCCGTAAAATACATATTAGCATAATTTAAGACATATTAGAATATACATATAGGAATCAAATAATTGAAAGTTAATCAGAATTTGTGTACATTGCGGAAGTTTTACGGCGGAATAATACTTAGACGATTATAGTCGGAGTACTTTGTCAGCTATTAAAACAGTTGACAAGTTTATAAATGCTTCTATCTTCTAAATCATCGATTGTATATTTATATTTAGCAATCTTCATATTCTACGCTACAAAGTAACTTCTCTTCAGAATTGAAATGCACAATATTATATATAATCGTGTTTAATATGATGGCTGCGATCGTGAAGTTTATAATTTTATCAGAGTAACATATTTAATTAATCAGTTAGATATATCTTTTAATCGCATAATCTTTAAATAATACTTTATGCTTAAGTAAAGCATTTACAGTACATGAATTTTCAATGTACAGAGGTTTCCATTGTCGATATTGTACAAAATATGGTTAAAATCTTCTCCAAGTCTATATTACTTTTAGTATCCACAGATTATTAAGCGATATTATACTTTTATATCTTATTTCTAGTTACACATTTAATAAAAATCCATTCTTTGTACGTGTATTAATAGTACGTGGTGCGCAAAAAGGGGAGAGATCTCTCCCCTGTTATTCATTCAGTTGTACGTTATATTTAAAACAGGAAGATCTTTTCAATTGAATAACAATGCTGCAAATGATGATAGATTTTGGTAAGTGACTACATGCGATAACTCTTCGTTATTAACCATGAAGAATCAATTTATTTCTAGTTCAATCGCAATAAACCGAACGTTTCCTATTATTCGTTTAACTAACCGGACAATCATTTCATTAGAATATTTTAAATGAAAAAAAAAACAAACAAATTTTGAATATAACAAGGATCGCTTTTGCTACGAGTCTTTCAATCTTATCATTTTAAGTGTTCACAGGTCAAAATGGTTAACTCCGCTTCTTGTTAAATTTTAGCCAACCGTTTGATTGCCCAAACGATTCATTGGTTACGTAATTTCATCAATTCCCTCTACTTGTTATCTCGTGGAGTTAATCGATCTGGCAAGTAAGTGGTTCAGCCGTATTTTTAAAAACGATTTATCTCTTAAAATCACTATTTTCTACTATTCCTTAGATACGTGTAATGATCGTAACGATCAATCTGTAGCGTAATAAATCTTATCTTATCTTTATTATTCTCCTGAAAGTCACGGTTACCGACTCCGCTAACAGAGGTGCGTTTCTTCTTCCATTGAATTCATTACGTAAATTCAATTGTATGTCTACTAATAAACGTATATTTCTCAATGACCGACACGCTCTTCGTACGATGCGGAGCGTGTGTGCGCGCTCGCCTCGGATCCGCGCTATTAAGAATAACCAAAGGTGATTACCATTTTACTTTCTACGGGGGCCACGTTACACAGCATGCAAATGCAATATTCTCTTGGCAACTGGCTGCGGTTCCCTTGCGATTTACGTCTGCGATGGCTCGTTAGTAGTCGCTCTTGGTATCGGCTTATTATATGAACGACGTACATCATCGCTTGACTTTCTGATCGAGTTTGCCGACTAATAACAGGAAACAGTGACCTTCTATTTAGTAGACAGTAGCATGTCTGGGTATGTGGTGGCCAGTAAAGTGTCCGATTGTTTGACGGGCACCCGGTACTCTATGATTTTGCACGCTAAACCGACGAACGTTCAATTATTTTTCGATCTCCACGACAGATCTCGTTACGTTCGTTAAATTACAGAAACGTTCGAAATATTGCTCTTCTCTTTGTCTGTTGGTAATCTCATCGAGCAGCGTGACAAATTAGCAGCTTAATTGTACGTCTCGTATTAGTAGAAAAAGCGCCAGTGACGCGAGTTTCTTGAGTTTTGCAAGTTTCGGCACGATACGATGTAAATGATTTTCGTAGCAACGCGTGTTTCATTTGTGCTACCTTGAGCAAGCAGAGTAATTGTTTGCAGCGTGTTGGAAATTTCAATAATTTCTTTAGCTGCTTTGATAGCCTCATTGCCGAGGAACGGTCTAAAGAAGAAGATGGCACGAGGTAAGTGTGTCTCGTTCGATTTTCCATAATGAAATCCTCGAGTTACTTGTTGATGATTTGCGTTGGTGTTATCAGGTTTGTTCGTGTCTCAAGCGTTCCGATGTATTGAACGAAGCGACGTATTACTGGCTATTGTTTGAACAAAATTCGATATTTTATTTATTTCGCGTTAAATTAAAAGATATCGATGATCGTAAGTAAATTTCGTAGTTCTCGTTTGCGTTTGAAAATGTACGGCTTTGTCGTTTGACAAACAAGAACTTGGAA
This sequence comes from Bombus impatiens, assembly GCF_000188095.3. Lineage (NCBI taxonomy): Eukaryota > Metazoa > Arthropoda > Insecta > Hymenoptera > Apidae > Bombus > Bombus impatiens. Next base: position 886,036 of record NT_176533.1, on the reverse strand, counting down.
CGAAGCGCAAATTATAGCAGTATTATTGGAAATTTCAGCTCGCCAAATTTTTATTTGGTGCATGAAAGGATCCTTCATGGAACGTGAAGAGACTAGGTTCGGTAAAAATGAGTCATTTGCCACTTATAAGTGAAGCTTGTGTGAGCAAAAATAAATAATTAATTATTGTGTAATTAAGATACCATTTATTACCGCATCTAGCGTATTCATTAAATTCCATTTTAATTTCAATCTTTGACTTCGCGATTTTCATCGATCTCCACGACTGCAAAAATACTTGTCCGAAGAGTTAAGAAAGCTTGTATCGGCAATTATTGGTAAATATTTTGATGAAACGATCTTGAAGCATCGTTGGTTCAAATATATCAATGTTAAAGTTACGTTGAGAAATAAAAATAATTTGGGAGGTACACTGTCTTTCCATTCAATTCTGAGAACGTTTCTAGCGATCCAGGTAATTTGAGAAAAAACTGGCTCTGTAAAAGGTATCGAAATAAAATCTGTCTCTTTCTAAGTAACTGTGTCGTTTTTGTACGTATATTGTCATCAGTATCGTTCAATGGAGAGAATATTATTCTTAAAAGTTTGAAAATATCGAATATTTTTGTTACCATGATCAATCTTGATTTAAAATTCTGTTTTTAAAACGTGACTAACAAAAACATCGTTTCTCTCCCGTGAAGAAGACATTTTATACGATCCTGTGCTAAAAGCTTGAGAACAATATGAAACTCCTGTAACTTTCTATTCCCCTTTCCCATATAAAACCTGTCGCATGAATGTTTTATACTCCGCGGAATTTCTATTTCGCATCGCAATACCGTATTATCATTAATTCAAATAAATGAAAATCGTACGAGTTTTATTTCATATTGTATATAAATGTATATAACGAAAAAGGCATGGAAAGAATTTTCATGCAACGGAAACATAACCCGATACTTGTATTTCGCATTATACTATGATATTACGGATTCCATATTTATCTTAACGAAAATGCGACAAAATTTCTACTTTCTTGAATTAATGTTGCAAAACATAAAAGAAGCATGATTCACGACCGACACATTTGGTCCGCGATTTACGTCACGAAACTGTGACTGGCTATCGTAATTCAACAGGTTAATTGACTTAAGGCAACGTGACAAAATAAAATTAATATCTTTCTTCCATCAAAATTAATATCATTCTTTTTCCTTTGAAGAAAATATGTGGATGCCTTCAGACGATCGCTAATATCGTCAATATTTCAAGGTTTTCAACGAAGATAATTCGTCGATAAATATTGACAATATCGATGATACACACGCGTGTATCGATCCTTTTAGGTTAAGAATATCGAATACGGTAGAAATTCGTTTATACGAACCTGTCCAACCGGGGAAAGAGTCGATTCGTATGTGTCGACGATTACGAAAAGTGGCCAGAGTCAAGAATCTAGCATAAATGAGTTTATCGCTTATTTCACGTTGCGTTTATTTACGTTACCCTATAATCCGAAACCATCTTTGTAGAGTAGTGGAAGTCGAGTCGTAGGATCGAGTGGGTTTTGCAGAAGACGATCGTTTCGCGCCCGTTGAACAGAATTCATTTCTTTCCTCAAACGCAAAGCTGTAAATATCTCGAAACGAAAAGCCACTTTTATGATCATCCACACGATGTAACCACGTCGTTCATATGACAGGAGTCCACCTATTCCTCTTCACCACTTACGATGTTTCGTTCAATTGATAGCAGTTCACATACGTATGAGAGGATTTCACGAAACATTTCCTCTTTAGACGGATAACAATGTCGCGGACTTGTATCGACTGCAAGGCGTTATAGCGTGTCACAGTAGTCGTACAACGCGTGCCTCTACTGTTTACATGTTAGTGACGTTCGTAAAAGCGGTTCGTTGGTAATAGGAGCACAGTTAAAGTTCGGTTAACACTAACCTTACCAGACCCGGTCGTACGAGCAGTTTCACGATTTAATTTAAAATCGTACATTCGTCGAAGTTCACGTAAATTCTTATATTAACAAAAATTGACAAATTGATCGATCAGACAATGTAGGAATAATAAAGGGATCGCATAAAGTTAGATGAACGAAAGCAAAAACAAATTTTGAAACTGTTGATTCGACCAGATCGGCCATTACTAACATTTCGTTCTTACGAATGGAGTTCCATTCTATTGACAATATACAGGGTGTCCCAAACTTAAAGCGCAAGGGCTTAATCTATCGAAATTAAGAAGGAAAAGAATATATCGTATAACGCTTGTGGATAAACGCTTCGTTAGAGAATTATAAGCAAATAACGATCGTACGTATGAAACAGACAACGACGTACTTTTTATCGGCGCACAAAAGTTACCTATATCCTTGTGTAGTTACACGTTTTCCATTGTGCGGTGTTTCGTGTGGTTAACGGTCATGATAATGATGCAATAAAAAGTGATTAGCTAGTATTTTTAGTTTCTCGTTTGAAAACGTCGTTCTTGCACTCGGACACGAGCTTCACAACGATGAATCAATGAAGATGAACAATGGAGTTACAATAACGTCTCGCAGCTTCTGAGAATTTTGTCGACTTTCAAGAACTGCGCTTTTCTATTCCTCGCGCTACTTCTTCGCGCAAACTCGCTCCCGTGAAATGAAACTTTTCTTTTATAGTTCGCCGGGAGCAAAAGACAAACGGTGACCTTGGAGGTCGAAAAATTGGTCCATAACAATTTTCTATCCATCTTTCACTATACTCGGCAGAATTGTACGTACTTGGAAGAATTGACACAAGGAATAAAAAACGCAATTTTTGAAACTCAAGAAAATCCTTAGAAATTGCGAGATGTTAGCATTCCGTTGTTCATCGACGCGAAGCTCGTGCCCGGACGCAAGAACATCTTCGAACGAGCAAGTAAAAATACTAGCTGATCATTTTCTATTGTCTTATTATAGTACAAAAATTTCAAAAACTACTGCTTTTTTGTTCTTTGCGCTAGTTCTTCGTTCAAGTACACCGATAGGTTACGGTGGACCAGTTCATCGGCCTGCAAGGTCACCGGGACCTTACACCCCTTGACTTTTAGCAACCGTAAAACGAAAGGTTCATTCTACGCAAGTGACTTTGCACGAAGAATTCACGCGAGGAATAAAAGACGCAATCCTTGAAATTCAACGAAATTCTCAGGGCCCGTGATATGCTAATTCCATTGTTATCGATATGAAGCTTCGAGTCCTGTCACGTTTATTGTCAGAACTATGGACGACATGTAACTGCTACCATGTGATAAAAACACGCGTGACTACACCCACACCATAACACGGTCGACTTTCGTGCGCTGTAATGAAAAATCGATCGCCGTCTACTTCATACGTACGATTACTCCTTTGTAACTCTGTAACGCAGCGTTTATCGACGAACTTTCCGTAACATTCTTCCCTCTTAGTTAAGCCCTTGCTGTTCGACGACTCAAGTATGCAACACCCTGTATATCGACGATAATCTGACCGCATCCTGAAAGTTTCGAAACTTCCTGGTAGAAAACAGCAAATAAAAGGAAATTGCAAGAAAAGAGAAAAAAGAAGAGAAGAAAAACGACGAAGAATTCGGTACGGCGGTTTTCGGTGCTGACAAACGTGGTCGCACGAAGGAAGTTCGATCGTAGCCGGAAGAGTCGCGTGGATGGCGCGCATCCACGAAATTCATGTCCGCGCACGACTTCCCTTCGTGATTGATCCCGAGTGTGCGCCTCGGCTCGTTGTTAGTATAATGTTCACACACAGGAAAATAGCTAGGTTAACGTGAGTGTGTTCCTGTTCTGTGGAGGTGGACTCGTTGTAACACCTGCTGCATTCCCTGATCCTCTCGTCGCGTTCGAGTCATGTGAATCAGCTGATGGTTCGTATAACAGAGCACACGGTCAGATAAACATCGTAGAGAATAAGAACTGCCATTGCAGCCGCGCAAATGTAGTTTCCGCGATTCCAAGATACGTGTGCTTCGGGTAAATGTGCTTGGCAGGCATTTCCCAACAGTCAAGCGTTCACGATCCTACGTACACGTGCTCGTATTACCTTTCCACCACGTATAATACAACATATAAGAGATGGTCGAGATTCCACGAGCGGGATAATAAAGGAACATCGCGCCAAATGAATACGATTAGTCCATTTTTGTTGACCTTTTGTACGATTATCGAAGTATTTTGGCGGATACGAGATAGTCGAGGGGCAATGAACATTTTTAAGATACGACAAAATTTCTATGATGACTAGCTTAGGTGTTGTTTTAATTAAATTGATCGATATTAGTCCGCGTGATTAAACGGTATTCGTATTTTTGAGATACTCAAAGGAAAATCGAACTAAATTAGAATCGACGTAACGAACTAAACGCAACGAATTAAACAATTATGCAAAATCATGGAAAATATGATTTCTCATGTTTTTCGAAAAAAGATCGTATATGGCTGTAACGTTTATACGTAGACCATGGAAATGATTCTTTCGATCGTCGAACAGAGAGATTCGTTAATTCCGAGAGAATTCGCAGAATAATTTTGTTCTGTATCGAGTCTAATTAAGCGTTCGATACATATATATCGCTGTACATTTGTGTTCGCCTAAATATAATAATAATATTCAGCTACGATGTTATTTGACGTTTCGAATTGATAATACGTCAGTAGGAACGCGATTATAAGCATTCGATATTCGGTATGTTAATCGAATGAGAAATAATGAAATCGTAATTAAAAAGCAATTAAGCGAGAAGTTATTGACGAAATTGTTAAATGAGATCAATTGATGGCGAGGTATCTTTTTACGATGAAATAATTCCATGGTTAACGATCGAATATATGCTATAATTATAGTCATACATATAATTATTACCAGTCTTATACTCCTCACTAAAATATAACAATTAAATTATAAATATGTTATCATAAATATGAACGTTTCATGATCATCGCGCGATACACGTAATCAAAATGTATGAAGCTAATTTCTTTAATGTCAGGATCTCGAAAGGCTGTGATTAATTAATTAAGCGCGGATTATTATTCTCGGTAATTTTTTATATTTAATCATCAGCATAAAAAAGTGGTCTTTTATATCAATGGATTCGCAAATTGTAAACTTTATTTGGTATATTTATTTATCGTATTTATTTATTTATTGCAAATAAATGTTCCATTAAAAACGTTCGTACAAACAGTATATTAGCTACAGCTAATAGAATGTATACTACCAATTAACGTCATTAACGATCGATACGAGGAATATTTTATATTGAAATTTCTTGTTCGTAGGACGAATATTTCTTTCATCGCAGGATGATGCATATTCTGTTGATAAGTTGGTGGATTTTCTCTTTTACAGACAAATCGATACTTGGATCATGTCTCGTTAGATCGAATGGCGTATTTCTTTTTTAAAAATCGTTCTCAACCTTTCGCTTGCTACCTTATTTTCACTGACGTCGTCTGCATATTGGATCGTTTAAGTGGAGTTTTTTAAGGGCAGTTTCTCAGATTTTCGTGCTTCGACGAATCCCTGAAACTTCTTGAATAATACTCTTCCAAGTTTCTATAATATCGTCCAACAGATTCTATTGCTACGCTTCACTTTAATCGTTTTGAGAAAAAAGCAAAGCTTGAAGAAAAAATACAGAGAAAATGAGAAACTACTGGTCGACTCGGTATATACAATAGATGGAGGATTAATTGGCAACAAGCGTAAATTGTTCGTAGGTTCCCAATTTTTCTTTCCAATTTTATTCAAATTGGAATAAATCCTCCGTTTCAATTTTAATTCAGTTTTCCTTTTAAACGAGAACGTACTATATCGAGGATTACAAATAACAGAAAACAGCAGAAGAATAAAGAAGAATAAAGGATATATATATATATACGTAATTTGGAAACTTTTTCCTGAACTGTCAACGTGGTCGATGTACTTTTTCACTCGCCTTTTCGAAGCAAGTTCGTAAATTATGGACGCTACGGAAAGTAGAACGTTTCCCTCTGCGTTCACATGGCAGAGGCACATCCAGAAACGGCAGCCCTCTCTCCCATTAGACTTAATATCAATTTAGAGCACAATACAGGGAGTATTTCGATGCCGTGTAATTTGCTTGAACGTTCGTTAAGTATATCTGGACAATTATAACCGTATCCAATAATGACGAGGTCGCACGAGTCGGTCAAATGGTTGCAACACGCGCCCTTAAGGATCTTATTAGCTAACAAGACACGCTAAATTCTGGATTTTCAAGAAGTACCAACAACGATGAAAAAACGAGAAACAAGAAGAATATTAGACACGTACGTTCGTACAAATCTGCAACGAAAATCGCACGATGAAAATTCTCGAAATTTTCCAATTACACGTCAGTTCGAATAACTCGAATTCATTTTTCAGCAACTGTGACATCACGACGAATTAACGTATGATATACAATATGTATGTATCTGTATCACGTTTTTACGCTTATTTCGAGCGATAAATCGAAAGCAATTCCTTCTTTCTGTTTTTAATTATTTAGCGTCGCATCAACCGCTTACGGTTTATTATCAGCGACGTAAAGCTCGATTCACACTAGCGGCCAGAGCTCTACGTCACGATCAATCAAAACCTGTGATTTTATCGAGGCATTCGCACTAAACGACGAGAAACGATCGAATGCTAATTTCGATTTCATTTTGCAAGATTCGTCGCAATATCTTTGATGACCGAAATCATCTACTTCGCTGTAGTTTCGTCTAAATTCGATTAAATGTTAGCGCTTCGTATTTCTTTTCATTAGATAGATTTTCATTTGACTTAACCGAATCGCTTACGGCAAATCCTTCTCGTTGGATTACGTGTAAGGAATTTTGGCGTTGACGGGTGTCTGATTGGTGTGATCGTACCGTAATCGCTGGTGTGAACGGACCTTAAGAAGCAAGTTCACAGTTTGTTATACGGTTTGGCGAGCTTTAGGTAATTTAGGTGTCTTCGGATTGTTTGTCTCGTCCTTTCAGTTCGGCTTTACGTCCACTTATCGTCTTAAAATGTCACTTATATTCTTTGTTACGTGTTCGTTTATATATATTTTTTATAATTGACGAATCGTGTTAATCGAGTTGCGAAATTGCGTAAATTAATCGTGGTGGAATTCGTCGCGCGAAACGGTACGTTTTTAACGCTGTTTGTATTCTTTTCATCGACTTCTCTTCTCCGAGAGAAACGCGAATAATGGTGAAAAAATTCTAATAGGAATCATAAAACTGTCTTAACGTATCATCGAGGGGAAGGGAGGACGGTTCGTATTAATTTGTAAGTTTGAAGGGAGGAGGAAATTTGGTTGCAAAGAACTCATAAATCCATAGAAATGCGCATGAAAAGGATTTTCGGAGCGATTAATTATTCGTAACGAGTGTAGGGCAAAATTACTGCATAACCAAAGTTAGGTATTGTACAGTGGTGACAGATGCTGTGAGATTGTCTGAGACTCGTATTTACAGAAACTTTCATATGACGAAAGTTTCCTGTTGGCAGATTGGAGCTTCGATATTTCACTTTGAAATGTTTTCAAAATTATTCAGTAAGAATGTATCAGAAATGAAAATTGTACGAGTTCGTAATGCGTTTAATGAAAAAAGTATTTCAAAAGTCCTTGTAGAGTTACGCGTACGTAATATTCGTATCGTGATGCTATGCACGTTAATTTGGTTCGATTCAAAAATTCTGTTTTAATTCTTCTAAAAATGTCTATGACGAAGAAAAGTGTAGTAAAATCTCGTGAAGAATAGTTAAAATAAAAATGAAATATTACATAGAAATGTCTATGATTATTAGCGAAAATAATAACTCCTGTCGATTTCTTCACCAGTCGTCTTCATCTAATCGAATTTTTGATGTTAAAGAAATGTATATTAAAGGTAGAAATTTTTCTTACTTCGATCCATGATTTCTTTAAATACACTCGTACGAATTACACTTGTTACGCGTTAAAAGTGGTGATTCCATATTAATCAATTGTTACTTATGTACATACATAAAATATAAGAAGTCTACTAGAAGAATATTACCAGTCTACTTACTAAAGAAACTAGTTTCTAGCGATTGATATCATGAACACACCTATCGTTACTCGTAACATATACAAAATCTTCAAAAAATATTTCTATTCGAAAAAGTTTCTTCTCCATTCTTTACAAATCTACTTACGAAATAAAATATCCCTGATAATTGATATCATGAACACATATATCTTTACTTATAATACGTATAAAATGTGCAAAAAAATATTCTAATTCAAGAAAGTTCCTTTTCCCTACAAATCTACTTACGAAATAAAATATCCCTGATAATTGATATCATGAACACATATATCTTTACTTATAATACGTATAAAATGTGCAAAAAAATATTCTAATTCAAGAAAGTTCCTTCTCCATTCCTTACAAATCCACTTACGAAATAAAATATCCCTGACAACTGATATCGTGAACACACCTATCGTTAGTCGTAACACACACAAAATCGCCAAAGAATCTTCGTCTTCTACTCCATTCCCTAAAAAAACCTGCTAACGAAAAAGAAAAACAAAAGAAAAATTACTATGAAACGACGCGGTGAGCACATCGTATAGTCGACTTCGTCGTTGACATGACGCCTGCACCGTCAAATTCTATCTACCATACGAGTCGCGTTAACGTATACAATATATAGTATACAGAAGGACCCTTGATAGCGATCGTTCAAATCCAGCAGGCGAGGGAGTTGTCCCGGAAGCGAAGGTGGATTTCGTTTCCTAAAAGGCGGTGGAGATCCGCAGCTTCTGACGTCGCTGTAGTCTTGACGAGTCGACGACGGAAGGAAGAAAAGGTGGGAGCAGGGTGAGAGGGGGATGAGTAGGATAAGACGGAAAAAGAGGGAGTTCCTGGCCGGCCGACTATTCCGTACACGGCACACTGTCCCGCAGGACACGTGAATCGACGCTTTCACGAAATGTGTAACGCGCCGCTCTAACCAACTCGAGAGGATCTCCCTTTCGGTTTCCCTGGCCGACGAGGCGCACGGCCGCGCGAATTTTCCACCACAGTTTTAACGACGATTCCTTTCGTGCGCGCGGGTAACGCCGCGTCTTCTTTCCGGCCGCAACTTCCAGAACGAGTGACGCAAGTGAAGTGACACACAGTCGATAGATCGCACGGTCGAGAACCGTCCCGCAGAAAGAATCTCCCCCAAACGGTCGCTATTTACCGCTTCTTACACCCGTGTTTCCTCTTCTGGGCTTGCGACCTTTCGATTCTACCGTCGAAACCAGTTCACGTAAGTGAGGCGAATGCTTTTTACCAAAACTTTGTATCTTCGCGCGGACGCTTCTTTTTGTCGCTACGTTCGAATCGAAGGGAGAAGCGAACGGATCGGTTAAGAGATCGCGCTGTTACGCTGTCGGAATGTTTAAGGATTTGCGACTGTACTTGGCGAAGTTTCGTGACAATGACTCGATTGCTTTTTATCAAAATGTTTCTTCGTCCAGGATTTTCTTCCAACTTCCTAAGAGATCGTGTAATAGCTATTTCATACGTTTGCTTTTGCGATCTTCGCGAATTATACACATAGCGAAATTCGATACGAGTGACGCGTATATAAAATTATTTTCAATAATCGTTGCTTCTCGCTTCTTACCGATATGTTTCATATCGTACGCTCTTCTCCTTCTCTATTTTACATTAGAATTATTTTGAAAAAGGAAACGATATCGTGAGATCGGACGATAGTCGTTCGATACACCGTCGGTTCTTTAGATTTTCCAATTACTCGGCCAAATTTCCTGTGAGTGGTGCCGATTGCTTTTTATCGAAACACGGTATTTTCCTATCGAAACCTCTCGAAAAAGGAGCCAGGAAAGAAGAAAAAGAAGTTGAAAAGTCGAGTAATAGTTATCTGATACATCGTCGATTCTTTAGATCTTGCAATTACGTGGTCAAATTTAATTCGAGCGACGAGATCGCTTGTTTTCAAACGTCTATCTGTGCACGTATCTTTCAATTATTTTTCCAGCCTGTTTCGTAAAAGCAAGAGAAGAGTAGCGCATTATCGGCAGATCAAACGATTGCTATTTGATACACTGTCGGTTCTTAAGATTTTGTCGTTACGTTGCTACATGAAATAACGATGATCTCGACGTATAACTGCGCATTGTAGTCGACTCTACGATCAGTAACATTTCTCATAAACACACATTCCGCTATTTTTTAATAATGTTTGGAGAAAACACGATATTTCCCAACCGATACACTTAGCAGTGTTCATAGTTCTAACTGGAGAATCGCATGGGACATGTGTAACGTGCGTTACGAATATTAAAGGTTTCTAATTCATATTCATTATGTCATGTCTAATTCTACTTAAATACGCGGCTACGTGTGTATCGTTATATTATATAATCGATACATGGACATTTGACTGTCTAAGTATATTTATTCGAACAACTTGTGCAAGAATACCATGCATTTACGAATATTCAGGTTTCACAAATTTCAACGTAACGCCTCCCAACAAGATTTCATCGATTAATCGTCCGCTTTGATACAACAATATCGAGATTACCAAACAGGTATTTTGTTCTTAAATATTCGTGTAAAAGTTAAACCGCGTGGAACAGAGCTCCTTAATGAGGTGTATCAAAGAAATTGATCTTTAAATAACTATCACTCTGAAGATATTATAATTTTGCCCAGTTCAGTCATTAGAATACTGTCTTTTTTGTAATTTTCAAATTTAAAGTATTGATAATTGACGTTCGTAAAAATTTCGTCTCGAACGAAACTCGATGTGATTTGATCAAAATTGTAATAACAATTGGAACTATTTGATATGAAATAATTGAAAAAAATTATTCGTCGAATATCCTCCAACTATAATTATCGCACTAAATAACGTTGAAAGCAACAGAACGCCAAAAGTGGAATTATTCGAAACACAAAACGCGTCGATTCAACGACTGTCTAGTTCGAATGTTCGCCTCTCGGTTCTAGAAAATTTCTAACGAGAACAGAAGCTTCTTAACGCAACGATAGTTCAGTTTTTTGATAGACGAAACACGAGAACGGATTACTATTTCGATATCGTTTACTCGAGGTTAAAAGATGAAAATCGTCGTAGCATGTTCATGACGTGTGCTTGAAACAAAAACAAGTATTCAAGACATGCATGCATTTATTACGCGAAATGCAAAAACGTAAATACAACGAGAACGAAATGTCGCGGCGGTGTATCATTGAGCATGCAAGAAAATGAGCGTCGCGGAATCGTAGACCGGTCGTTAAAATATTTCTGACTAACAAAGGAATAAAATCCGCGAATCTTTAAAAGAAAAGGTCCTTACAATTACCTAAAGTAGTGGTGCAGTCTCTTTCTCTTGAAGCAGATGTCTCCCGCGAACGTTAAACTTGTGCATTAAATATGCGCATATTAAACACGTGCAAAGTTCTCTATCGCTGAAATTTCAAGATAATTCGCAAAGTTTTCGCCAAATACCAGAGTACGAACTACCTGGCAATTTTTTGCGAAATTTCTCGAAATCCTAGAATTTTTCAACGATACTATGCACGCGTTAAAAAATACCCACGCAAAATAACGGGAACCGAGTAAAATCCAATAAATCAGGTAGCAGCGAGCTTTCAAGAAAATGTGTGGTATTTGAATCCGAGTGATGTAAATTATAATAAATTACACTGTATAATAAATTATCTTACACGGGGAAATTTCTTCTTTATTCGAAATTCCAAAGAGTCGCGAAACCAATGAAATTGTTTTTTTTTTAAACGTATTAAAGTCCTAGAATTTGTTCGTAACGCTATACGTTGGAACGACGTAGAGAAGAAAATCTGCAGAAAATTGCCAATGTGTATTTCCATCGAATGGTACACGCATAAACGATCCTACGCGTGAAAATTTCTTTTCCATCGAAAGCCGTAAGAAGCTTCGGATAAAAGTTGAACCGATCGTAGTCGGCGTTCACAACAGAAATTGCTCGTTAAAGTAAAATCATTAATAGGGAGGGTGTTTATTTCAGGATATTTTTCTAGTGACTCCGCGGTCCTCCGCTAGTCCATCATATAAATAGAAGTTGCAGATGCGGCTGCCAGATATGTGTGCTTCCATTGATCGTTCGAAATTTATCGTGAGAAAAAGAAAGAAAGAAAGAGAGAGAGAGAGAGAATATCGATGGTATTACGAAATTCGAGCGATATAGTTTTGCATCGTGAACGGTATAATTTCATTGGCAAATAATCGAAACGCGAGTGAAATTTTGTTCTTTGGTAATAAAACTAGTTTTGAACATTTCGCATTGGTAACGTTGTTTTTCAATTTCGTCCACTTTTCTAATAATCTGTAGGATAATGTACGATAATTGACAATTTCTTTGAATTCCACGGTGCTGTGATTTGCTCGTTAAGATCGACTGAACCTGAACGATCGTAAGTAATTTTTCGAACAGACGGTTTTTGGGGAAACACGTTCTTTCCTTTTTTTACGTAACGTTGACGAAAGATCGGAGTAGAAGAAATTTGAGAGCAGAAGAGAAATGGTCCCTTAGAGTTAATAGGAATGAAAGTAGGCGTTGGAAAAGCTCGATAGCTGTTGTTATTTATAAAAGCACATTCAACGAGGGATTGATGAAATTTTGAAGAATTTAATTTAATCGAATTATTTTCCATGAAAATCTTCTAAATCGGGAACAATTAGCAGATATTCTTTAACGAAGTATTTAGTTAGAAGCGGCATTTTAAAATTCGAAATATTTCTAAGCATCTTTTCTTCTATTTTGAAAAGTCAGTTATTAAAGTCATAAATAGCTATGTTGCTGTGAATTTCGAAATGAAAATGAACATTTTTCTAATTATCGGTGGCATTAACGACCCTTGCTGATTTTTTAATAGGTCAACGTGACCCAATTGATCCTTTGGTTCATCTCCAATGTTAACAGAATAAATATTAAGCGTGAATATTTCTCAGCTGGTTTCGTGGAAACACGTAATTGCATGGGACGAGTTAAATTAGTAGATAATGTAATAACTGTATATTTTTGGAAATTGTGTAATATCGTCTCTACGATCTAGAACCGCGACGTTTGATCATACGTCGTTATTTATGCTAACATTGAAATCGTTTCGTTTTCTGTACGCGCAGAATGTAAAACTCGCCTGTTCATTTAATTATTGCAAAGCAAAATCTCTACAAATTCCATCGTAATTATTTCGCGAGAAATAACTCGCAGCACAAAGGTTTAACGAAATGCTAAAAATTTAACTGCGATTGAAAGTTAAAGTGATCGACCGATGAAGTTTAAACGTAATTAAAATTGAAATAACACGCGAAAGTAAAATTCCGAAGCAAATTCGATTATTTTCTAAATTTACCGAAACGATAAAACTTTTAACACTACGTGTTGTCGTTAAAAATGTCACACGCTGTAAATCGTAGCTCAACGAAATAACACGTGGAATGCGATAAAAAAAAAAAAAAGAAAAAAGAAATAATTTACACGAAATAGGATTACCATATAAACAGTGACCAATAACAAAATAAAAAAGTAAATATTAAAAATACGATGATCGATAAAGTAATTACTCAAAGTCAAACTTCTCCTTTTTTATTTATTTATCGCAACTTGAAAATTCGTCCGATCGACGTTCGGTAAATTCTGCCACGCTAGGAAAAGTAAAAGCGATCGCTGAAAAATCGTGCAGCTACGCTCGGCCACAAAGGAAGGTGGACTCTCGTTTTTCATCCGCGGGCGAACCTATCCGCGTATATCCATCGGTAAAGGTGCATACGTGAGCGAAATTGTGAACGGTCTAATAATAACCAGGCTCTTACTTATATGGACGCTTGATTTTAATTCAAGCTAAACCGTCGGCCAGACCTCGTCCTTTGGTGCGCGGGGTCAGTGATCATCATAATCGAAAAACGCGACGAGCATCCGAAAGCGGTCAAAATCGTCCCGCGTATCGCTCGGGAAATATCGTTCCAACGCGAATTCCTTGATCTTCAGTTATTTTCGTCGGTTATGGTAAAAGGACTTGGTCCAGCGACAGCAACGGGCCAGAATAAATCGCGACAAGTGAGAAGATTTCTAAAGTTTATTTTGTGCAATAAATATAAAATCCAGCTTTTTCTATTATCCGACCTGGTATCAATGCCAAGAAGCGATGTAATAAACAGTTTACTTAACATAGTTGAGTTAAGTGAATCGGATTGCGTCGGATATTTGCATACAGCTGGCTCGCGAAAGTATTCCCAACTCGCTCTTCCAAACTTTTTATATTTCTTCCTAATTTATCATCGCTTCGGTCCTTTCTTTCCGGATTAGAAATTTTTTACATTTGGATTGCATAGTTTTTTTTTTAAATTTTTTAACCGTATTATTGGTCTCGTGTCAACGTACGAAACGATATAAAAATTTTCGTGTTATCGAATTGACCGGTCAATTGAGAGTAATAATTTTAAAAGTTAAAAATAAATTACTTAATTACTTAAAAATAAATTTAGACATACTATATTACTATGACGAATATAAAATAGTATTACCATTCGTATCTTTGACGGCTCATCGACTTAAGCATCCAATGATTAACACGATTTCGACAAGTTCTAAATGTACGATCTTTTCAATGAAATATAGACAGTTCGTAATATTTTGTAAGCTCTGTAAGTATCGTCTGTAATTATTGGAATCTTGAAGGAATCGCACGTAACATTTATATTTATTGTAACTTTTATGACACTTTTTTTACCTTACTACACTACTTTATGACATTTATATTTATATTTATATTTACTGTGTTTTATTTGCCAGCAGTTGATACAAGCGAGATAAAGAATAATCGATGGAACGAAATTTTCTAATTAAACGTAACGCGCAGTAAGATTACACAACACAATTATCTAACATATAGCGGACAAGACTGTTTGCAACGTATCTATTTTTATGACAAGGATTGGAAATCGTCTAAAAATCATTAAACGTAATTAGGCTAGAAGATCGCTTGAAATTAATTGAAATATGCGATCCTTTAGAAACTTTTTTATATACAAGGTTGGTAACTGGTGGTACAAGCGGAAAGGGGGTGATTCTACGCGAAAAAAGAAGTCGAAAATATAAAATAAAAAATTTTTTTTTTAATTTTTCCATTGAGAACGTTATAACGTACCGCACGCGTACCGAGCGAAAATTCAAAGTCGATTTTCTCGAAAACAAAGACTCGAACGAAAAATTTGTATTCTATATTTTCGACTTCCTTTTTCTCGTAGAATCACCCTCTTTCCGCTTGTACCGCCAGTTATCAACCACCCTGTACAAAACATTTTCATTCAAATATAAAGTTCACTGTAACGGAACACAACCATCTCGATCATAGTCGTAATAATTGAAACGAATGTGAAATTTTATATCAACGTTACAAGATATCTATTGGACGTACGTATTATACCTTGCAAAGACGACCAAAGTATTTGAACAGTCGGTCATTCGCTATATTAATAAGCCACGATATCTGAATGATTGTCATCTTTATCATTAATTGTACGTTTGCGACTATTGCCACGTACCAATTTCTGACCAGGTGTAAAAAAATTGGCAATAAATTTGTCGTAATTTCTATGGTCTACTATTATTTTTTAAAAATTTGTTTCAAAGTTTACAATTATAAATCACGATGTTATAATGACGATGGCAGTGGCTCGTTACACTGGCAACGAAATTTCCGAATGTTTCGCGTAGTGCGCACAACGTGTTGATAAAAATTTATCGTGCTAAGTGTTCGAACACTTTTGCGAGCGGCTGTATCTATTTTCGAAAGGGGATAATTAAATGTAAGTTAAGTTAAGTTTCTAAGAGCATCGCTTTTATCGAGATATCGCAAGCGATCTACTTATGCACATAGTCATCGACAGTTATCTGACAAGTCAGAAATGAAACCATAGAACAGATATCGCTATGATAATAATTCAGTTGCACAAAAGATATTTGGGTAATTTCACGAATCGAAATGTGGAGGATAATTTACACTATCTTCTTGGAAGAAGCAAATTCTGGAAACAAATCTCTCGGTTTTTCACACGTCGAATATTAATCGTATTAAATGTACGTAATAAAATTGAAAATTGGAAATTAATTTGAAACGTGTAGGGTATTATGATGTACTGCATATGCAGATATATTGCATATATAACAATATCATTAGTTAAATATAAATCAGAATACGTATTATTACATTCCGCACTTCAGAGATCTCGTTTGTTGTTAAATTATTTTGTTGTCGTTGCGTTAAGTCGCAAGAAGCTTATGGTTTTAGGAAATTTAAGAAATTTTCTAAACTTAATGTCATGTATGTATCATGCATTTGACATATCATTGATAACTCTATGATCAAATGGTTTTCTATCGTTACAACTAAAATACACATTAATTCGTCACAATTAAAATACACAATAAAGCACAGAATAAAAATTTAAGAAGTAATTTAAGAAATACGAAATTTACGCTGATATCGAGGTATTTTCTTTCTCAATAATAAAGTATTTTCTAACATTTCCTCTAGTTTTCATTTTACGGTGCATCACCGAGGCACGAGATTGATTATTATCGGATTCAATTGTAACGTTACAACTGTACGCGACACAAAGTTAACTTCTTACAACTTTTACGATTTTGTTGCCCCCATGTGATCTTTCCTTTTACAAATATATCGTTCTTTGTTTCAACGTGTCTTCGTTCTCGGATTTCTGCTTCTTTCTGTACACGGTGCATCGACTATTTTAAGAAGATTAAGTTGAAACATTTGAAATGTAAAGCATTTCGGAAATAAATCAAATGCACTCTGCTCATATCTGACAAGCATTTCATTTTAATTCCATGCTGAATCATTATACAGATGTAAAGTGGTGAAATATTACGAGCTTTGTGTCATAAATCTTGCATGGCCCATTCGCAGAAGACTCTTCGTCTTCGGATGAAAAATATTTTACGGGCAGCCACTTCAAACTTTATATTGTATCCTATCTATATTATGTTACATCTGTAGCGATCAACATAACAATTGATCGATATTTTACGTTAACAGTTTGACTAATCATCGTATCGGCTTTCACGATCATAATCGATCTTTTCGTTTTTAAGAAAACAGCGTGATGCGGATCGGCGCTTACCTCGGATAATCGAAAATTCGGATAAAATGTTGTGCTTCTATTATTTTGTTCTACTATTATAAAATGGACCATACATGATTCAGTGAAATAATATAAAACATAGAATGTTGTGCTTCTATTATTTTGTTCTAGTACTACAAAATGGACTATACATGATTCAGTGAAATACTATAAAACATAAAATGTTGTACTTCTATTACTTTGTTCTATTATTACAAAATGGACCTACATGATTCAATGAAATACTATAAAACATAAAATGTTGTACTTCTATTACTTTGTTCTATTATTACAAAATGGACCTACATGATTCAATGAAATACTATAAAACATAAAATGTTGTACTTCTATTACTTTGTTCTATTATTACAAAATGGACCTACATGATTCAATGAAATACTATAAAACATAAAATGTTGTACTTCTATTACTTTGTTCTATTATTACAAAATGGACCTACATGATTCAATGAAATACTATAAAACATAAAATGTTGTACTTCTATTACTTTGTTCTATTATTACAAAATGGACCTACATGATTCAATGAAATACTATAAAACATAAAATGTTGTACTTCTATTACTTTGTTCTATTATTACAAAATGGACCTACATGATTCAATGAAATACTATAAAACATAAAATGTTGTACTTCTATTACTTTGTTCTATTATTACAAAATGGACCTACATGATTCAATGAAATACTATAAAACATAAAATGTTGTACTTCTATTACTTTGTTCTATTATTACAAAATGGACCTACATGATTCAGTGAAATACTATAAAACATAAAATGTTGTACTTCTATTACTTCGTTTTACTATTATAAAATGGACTATACATGATTCAGTGAAATAATATAAAACAAAAAATGTTGTGTTTCTATTATAAAACATAGAATGTTGTGCTTCTATTATTTTGTTCTAGTACTACAAAATGGACTATACATGATTCAGTGAAATACTATAAAACATAAAATGTTGTACTTCTATTACTTTGTTCTATTATTACAAAATGGACCTACATGATTCAATGAAATAATATAAAACATAAAATGTTGTGCTTCTATTATGTTGTTCTATTATTATAAAATGGACCATACATGATGTAGTGAAATAATATGAAACATAGAATGTTGTGCTTCTATTATTTTGTTCTAGTACTACAAAATGGACTATACATGATTCAGTGAAATACTATAAAACATAAAATGTTGTACTTCTATTACTTTGTTCTATTACTACACAAAGGATCCTACACAATTCAATAAGATAATATAAAACAAAAAATGTTGTGTTTCTATTGTTTTGTTCTACTACTACAGAATGGACCACACAAGATTCAGTGAAATAACTTAAAATATAAAATATTGTGCTTCTATTACTTCGTTCTACTATTATAAAATGGACCACACATGATTCAATAAAATAATATAAAACACAGAATGTTGTGCATTCATTATTTCCATATAAAACGAAAAGAACTTTTGTGGCAATCTAATATTGTACTATTTATCGTGCCACTAATAACAAGTTTCCAACTTGTACTTCGTTACATCGAATAGTAAGCATCGTTCGTAACAGAAATTGGCGAATTACAAGATAAATCGTATAACTTGACTGGAAATCCAATTTTATCCCATCATTTGATGTTAACGGAAAGATCGATGCGTAGAAAATGAAATAAGAACCTCAAGCTATCAAACTCTTCGTTTTTTTTACATTCTCTATACTTTTTCTTCTTCTTCTGTTTATAGTAGGAAACGAGTGAAAATTAGCGAAGATGTACGGCCTAATTCTGGAAAACATGTCCGAGTACATACGACAGGTGTACGGGGAAGATAGATGGGAGGAGATCCGACGACAAGCATCCGTAGATCAACCTAGTTTCAGCGTTCATCAGGTCTACCCTGAGAACCTTATACCGAGATTAGCGAAGAAGGCTATTCACGTATGTGTTTGTTAATTTCGTTGCGCAAGTGCATGATTAATGATCGATTGTAAAAGGAACACATGACTTACAGTAGTCGGAGACAAAAATAAGTGGACATTTAGTGGAAGTAGGTATCGATGAAGTTTAATCAGACTAATACTAATGCTATGTACTTAATACTTGTGCTAGGTACTTAAGTTATTTCGATATATGTATATCGTTATAGTCAGTGTTGGTCAAGGTCCTATTTACCAATTGAATAATAAATAACATAACGAAACAATATTTTAATCTCGAATAAGATTTCTTATTTAAACAAAAGTCGTTTGAACGACGCCAGAGATAATTTATTGTTTTATCTTATTTTTCATTTGGATTTAAATTGGAAACAAACGATAATACGTAAATAAATGTTCTTTCTTGTACAATGAAAAGAAGATGAAATCAACATGGCTATTTTTCGATGGTCAAGTTCACATTTGCTTTTCAAAACTACTCGTTTTTCGAACAAGTTGTCCGCAAGACTCGGCATTTTATCTCGGCATATTCGGCATAGTCAATGAATATCATTAAGACTAAAAGTTTTCATTTAAGAGACACACATCGGTGAGACACGCGTTGTTTAAAAGAACAAACTTGAAGAAAAGAACACGTGCAAATAAAAGGTTTCGTCGAAAGAAAAATGCTTCCCTTGAAGCCATTCGACTTTTATCCGATACATTTTCCGATATAATTAACCAGTTAGCTGTTTCGACTTCTTTGAAAACTCTGCACCTAAAATATGTCGCAAAAGGTAAGCGATGACGAGTATACTCGTCAAACACAGAGTACGCGTGGCTGTTATAACGCAGAATTAAGAATTAAGAATTGTAATAAAACGACTGTTTTTTAATTTTATTACTGAATTACAGGGCTCGCTACAACACGAAACATCGCCGTTTCTTCGTGACGAGTATACTCGTCGAAAACAGCTAATCGGTTATAATAATATCGAGAACATTTCAGTTTAAACTCTTAGGTGACTCACTCTGCACATTGGCAGCCTGAAAGAGTACACAGACCACTTTCTTTCTACGTTTCCTCGCTAATGTTACGTTTACGTGACTATCACGTGCTATTTCACTGTCTGGTTTTTTAATGGGTTAATTAGAAAAGCTTTACTCTACCTTATCACTTACGTACCTTTATACTGTATACCCTGTGTATTGATATCGTTTAATTCAATCGAATACATTTCTAACTTGTACTGCAGGTACTTGGCGTAACGGAAAAAGAATTTTTCGATCAGATGGGTGTACACTTCGTAGGATTCGTTGGCCAGTACGGTTATGATCGTGTGCTTTCAGTACTTGGGCGTCACGTAAGAGATTTCCTTAATGGATTGGACAATTTACACGAATATCTGAAATTCTCCTACCCTAGGATGAGAGCGCCTTCGTTTATTTGCGAGAACGAGACGCGGCAAGGTAAAAAACTTCCAAATGAATCGCATGTACCGCGAAATTACGCGATTCGTCGTTTCACACGATCATCTCAGAAAGTAAAACGATCAATCGCATCTCTTATAATAAGCTTTGCGATGTCATTGGTCCAGCTAGAACGAAGAACGTTTAATTCCATAAAGATGAACCACTCGTTTCCGCAAGTTTACAAAAAATAGCGCTTTTAACGTCAAGAAGTAATTTTTGCCCAATTTTCAATTTTCCGAGTCGATCGGTGTGACCCTTGCGAGTGTGTAGATTTTACATTTTTACCGGCGAAAGAACAAAGCAGCATCGAGCACGCGTCTATTAGCCAAAAAGTACTTCTTTCATCATCAACTGTCATCCTCGTTACTGCCAGTCTCACTGGTCTATAATTACGAAGCGTTAAAATAGAAAAAACAGACTATTCGTAATATCATCGGCTAAGAATAGAATTCGTGGTCTACATTTACTTTCATTACGTGCATTGCAGGCCTGACCCTCCATTACAGGAGCAAACGACGCGGATTCGTTTATTACACGATGGGTCAGATAAGAGAGGTGGCCCGACACTTTTATCACAAGGAATTACAGATCGAGCTGGTGCGCGAGGAGATTCTATTCGACACCGTGCACGTCACTTTTCAGCTCACCTTTGATAACAGAGCTTTTACCCAAGCCTCGTTGACTATGACACGCGAGGAGAAGCATTTGCCAATAGGAGCCTCCGTCTTGTTTGAAATATTTCCTTTTTGTATCGTTTTCGGGTATGTTGCGGCAAGTTTATTTACATCTTCGTTCATACAATATCAAGAAAACCGAATAACAAACCGTGAAGTTCTGAGGAATCTTGTTACAAACTCTTAGGCTCGCTGTCCACGAACGTCAGCGGAACGTCGTGTCCATCAGAGTCGCTTCGTAGACGCGCAAGACATTTGGTCTGCTGGACGATCCATCTACGACTAGCAGGATACATTTTGTCGCGTTATTAAAATGTCACGCTTTCGTCCTCGATCGCTACCTTCTTAGTTCTTATAGTTGCAACGTGTTACCGGCGATGTCATAGCCGAATTTATGTTCTTTCACTTTGCAGGAACACGGCGGATCGACGCTGCCTTCGTCCTCGTTTCTTGCGCCGATCATGCGAGCACGAGGGCATCGTTCGTTCGTCGTGTTCTGCCAAACTGAAACCACGTAAATTCGGCTTAATTCGATGACAGATGCACGTCCGACAGATGTCTTCAGCCGATCAATAACATCGTCGATACTTCGAGGTTCTCGACGAAAGTCCAATTCGTCAATAAATAATGAGGATATTGTACGGACGATACAGGTTGATCCTGTAGCGGAACTCGACAGCAAACTTTCCAACGGATTGCTACACAAAGACCCTATCCTCGGCCAGACGACGGCAGAGCTGTGGTTTGCGCAACTGGTTACGAACGTTCAAGACCAGGTTTGAATCCCGGCGCTCACAGTCCGGGCTTTTACGCGATTCCTAACTGAGAAGAAGGCAAACCCGGATGAAGACAAAATCTCGTACACCAGCAGCAGTGCCTATCACGATCTATTCACCTCGATCCTTTTACTTGAGAACCTCGAAACGTTGGCAAAATTCACAGTCTAAGATCATACGAATGCGCGACCCTTCGTGGACAGCGGCCTTTAGATTACTTTGCTTGGGACATTGGAACATAAAGAATCTACATATTCCACGGTTGATCAGCTAGTTTGCAACTGGATGGTACAGCATCGGTGACGTGTCTAGACGAAGCTAGTTGCAACGCTGACGACACGTCAAGCAATTTGTTCTTCTCGAAAACTGTCGGATTATTTCATTTGGAACATTGGAATATAAAGAATGCACATATTCCGTTGCAAGTAGCTGATACAGCATCGGTGCGTGTCTAGAGGTCACCGATGAAGCTAGTTGCAATGCTGGCAATGCAGAAACGTCTCGGTCAGAAAATCTCAAGACTGTCATCGTTTATAAATAATACAATAAAACATTTTCCTTATCCTGGTGAAGTTTCTATCGTTACCAATGATATTTATTTATCTTTTTATCGATCGATCTGCGTGTACAGCGCGTAATTAAGCTTTCGTTTTTAGATCAGACATGATCGTAAGGAGTATCGGAAATTCGTTGATGGTAATATTACCCGATCTAGTTGGCAAAAAGATTACACACTTCTTCGACCTTGTCAGGCCACTCATTGCATTCAAATTTCACTCGGTACGTATATTTTTAAAAAATGTTCTATTTTTCTCACCTCTCTGCTCATTCTGTACTGTGCTTTTCCTTATTCCTTGATCTCTTCCAGCTTTTCTTTATTCTTAACTGGCAATACGAACTATCTCCCTTTGGTAATATCTTCTTACCATTATGTCGTTCTTTAATCTCTCTTTTCCTCAGTTTACTTCATTGGATCTTGCCAAAATCTTGCCTTTCCTTGTTACTCCTGTTCTATGTTATAATTTATATCTATAGCTTTTATTTCTGCGTATATTTAAACCACGAACCTTTGCACATTTCTCAGCAAAATGGACATTACGAGAAAGAAATATCTTAAATTGTTATATTTAATTTGTGTTATACTTAAATCTTCGTTCAGGTCTCGTTTCTTTAATTAGGTTCATACATCGAATTAGATCGTTAAAATAAGCTACGCATATTCACGGAAATAATCGTGACCCGTTCTTTGCAGATTTTAAACAGAACGAATAATATCTTCGAGCTAGTCACCGTGGAACCTATTCTCACAGAACGGCCACCAGATCGACAGAAAAATGAAATTTTATTGAGCGACGAACTCGACTCGGTAGATGACAGAACCTTGAGATTGAAAGGTAATTTCTTTGACATTTCCATTTAACGGTTTACACTCGTAAAGATCGATTATTCTCCCACTTGATACCGTTATTTCGTTTCGTTAAAGAATTTAACACTATACCATTTGTTTATATCGTGTATCGTATATCTCGATTTTTCGTACTATGTTTTAGGATTTTACAAATATTCCACTTACAACGAGGTGAAACATTCGTTGTTACGTCGAAGCTCGTTCCTTTTTGCTTAAATTAGATCGTGTATCGGTGTCCCTCGACATTATCACTTCGAACGATGGAAATATTATTTATGATAACGTATATCTATGTATATGAAATAGGTACGTGAACGGTTCTAGCGAAAGACAAGCATTTTCTTTGTAAGACTCACGGCTAAGGCGGGAAACACACGAAGCAGCGATCGATGTTCTGTCAGAAATTGTTCGATCGATTACTTTGGGCAGTCGTATATTTTCTAATTAATTTTTAATTAACCGAGCCTAATAAACTCGGTGATCGTAGCTCTTGTTATCGGGCTGTAGTTAACATACCACGTTATTGAATAATATATTGCTGCAATTTATACAAATTTACTTGCTATCGCCACGTTGTTACGTGCTTTTGTAAATATATTAATTATTCCGTTGAATTAATTAGACTACCGACGCAAAGGGCTCTGCTAACTTTGACAACAATTTTAACTTAAAAAGTTCTACTATCTGTAAAAACTTTGCCGATTTTAAATTGATTTTACGTCGCCGTCAATTTGCGAAACAAATATGGACCTAATCAGAGTCTTTGAAATTTCTTCTCGATGTATCATCCTCGTATGACGTAATTGCAGTATAATTTGCCCATATTTTCTTTTATTTAAATTCTTGATTAAATTGACGCGTCGCCTGAAATTATATACACGCAGAGTGTCTCGCAAGTTTATAAATCATTTTTATGCAACACGAAGAAGATAGCGGTGATTTTCTATGTTAACTGTTGTGTCGACTGAGTTCGAACGACACGTATTTTGCAACGTTTTTTCTTTAATTTAATAGGCGATAGTGACAAAAAAAAAAATTTTTTTTTTAGTTCTCTTACTCTATTTTCTATATTTTACGTATAGTCTGTTCCAAAGATAACGACTCTGTCTGCTTTATAATTTAGATTGTTAGTTCCGAGAAAGAACATTCGCACAATCGTAGACTGGGGAGTTTATTAAAATATTCACGTTACACATAGCCTTGTTCGTCGGCGTTAAGACACGCGAAATAATGAGAAGAACCATTAGCAAATTATCGATACTAGAATTATTATCTCGTTTGAAACAGCGAGGCCGTAAAACACCCATATGCTCAAGAAAAGAGAAAATCATCGTCGACTATGGCGATCGCTCTAATTCCGAAAAATGTTACCCAGAAATGTTTCTATAAATAAATCTTGCACACGCTTTTGGAACAGACTACGTACGTATCAAAAGTGCAATACATAGACATTGCTATTTAATGGAAGCTTCTAGTTTGCAATTTAAATATCATCGATTTAGAGAAAAAAGAACACATATTATCGAGTGACACGTATAGCTTAAAATATTTTCCGAATTCGAACGTGTAAACGTTTCGAGCGATTTAATTCGAAACGAATACAGTGAACCGCGTGTTTCGCGTTCGTAAAATACGAGACAACGTAAGAACGCGATAGACACAAAGCAATTTCATCGTTTCAACATTGATTGTTTGAACCTTTGTAACAAATATCCACGACGTTCATTAGGTCAGATGATATACATGGATAACTGGAAGATGATGATGTATCTTGGTACGCCCGTTATGCCAGATTTGAATTCCCTGATCGCAACGGGTCTCTACATTAATGATCTATCGATGCATGACTTTAGCAGGTATCAGTGCATTTCTTTATTACTTCTGCCTTCCTAAGTTGCCTTAATGTACATGTTGTTTCGTTTAAATTCGGAGAAAATTTTATCAAGGTATCGTTACGTATCATTTTTTTTTTCTTTTGTTATAATCTGCGTACGAGCAATCTATCATACAATAAATTGACATGGATATTATCGATATTATTTAACTTACGTCGTTAAATTTGTATGGTAGATGTATAAAGCGACTTTGTATTATCTATTTTCATCTTTATTTATCTATTTTTCTTCTTTCTAAATTAAATTTTTATTTACCTATTACCGTTTATTACTTATGCTTGTAACGGGCGAAAGCCTAACGCAATAAGAATAACAATAAAAGGGAAAAAGAAAAAGTAAGAGGATTAACTAGTGATTAATAAGTAAAATAATTCAACGTTGTTAAAAGGACGTAGATTATTATTTTTCCAAGGTTGAGAAATATATTAGAACAATGAACATATTATACAAATTGGAAACAAAAAATAATCTAGCAAACAAGTATTATAGTTTATTCCAGTACTATAGAGTACTTCAATTTTTTCAAATTCCACAAAAATTACAGCATCCAGAGAGGAATATTAAACAAACTTTCGGAATTCTTTCTCATAATTACGATACAAATAGCGAGAATCGATCAAAAAGAAATCACAGATAAATGTTGGTCCTTAATGGGTTAACTGTAAAACTTTAGAAAGTTTCTACTTTTCTTTTTATTCATTAAGCCACAGAATGTTAATATTTCAGACGTTGTTCTTAAGAAAAGGAGCGATAAACTTTTCACAATTCCTAACAAACGCCGCTTTACCAATTAACGTCGACTGAGAAACGAATTTCGTACGCGATATCCATAGAGATTTATCAGCACGATACATTGTTATACGCAATTCTAATCATAGCTACTTTCACATTTAAAATTTTCACAGTGGCGAGACGTCGCGATATTGGTTTCTTGGCAGCACTTGCACTTTGCACTTTGCACTTTGCACTTGCACATGTACATGCACTTTGCACTTTGCACTTTGCACTTTGCACTTTGCACTTGCACATGCACCTGCACTTGCACATGCACTTGCACTTGCACTTGCACTTGCACATGCATATGCACTTGCGCATGCACATGCACATGCACTTGCACTTTCCTTTATCTTTTGCGCAAACGTTTCGTGCACATTGCAGTCTACTTCTTGAGAGCAGACTTGAAACTGCAGCGTGTACGGAACGTTAGCGCAAGGAACAAACGGAAAATGCCGGTGCAAAGTGCAAATACAAAGTGGAAGTGCGAGTGCAAATACAAAATGCAAGTGCGAGTGCAAATGTGAAGCGTAAGTGCAAATACAAAGTGCGTGTGCGTGTGTTACAGTTCCTCGGTTGCTGCGAAAAACCAGTATCACGATGATTATGATGAAACAGATTGTATAGATAGAAAGCACGTGACCCTTTTGTTATAGAGATCTGATGCTTGCTGGCACTCAACAATCGGTGGAACTGAAGTTAGCTTTAGACCAGGAGCAATTGAAAAGCAAAAAGCTAGAGGAGTCTATGAGAAAGTTGGACGAGGAGATGAAACGCACGGACGAATTGCTGTATCAGATGATACCGAAACAGGTGGCAGATCGTTTGAGAAACGGCGAGAGTCCGATAGACACGTGCGAGGTAAGAGCAATGCTTTAAAACGAATCTTCGTTGTCTGTTATACGCGAATAAATCGTCTATCATCCATCGAATACCGATACTACGAAAGTATTTTTCTTTGTCATAAAGCAACCAGTTTCTCGTCATCGTCGATGTTACAAATTTTAGAATTCGAACGTCTTTATAGATTTCGCGAATCACATTCTTCATCGCGAACTTTATAACTCGATGCAAGATGATTCGATGTACAAACGTACACGACAGTTTCGAATCTTTGAACATTTTAGCTTATTATTTTAGAAATTGTTTCTCGTCTAAAGTTATCGGTAATTATTTGCCAAATTATTTCATTGAAACAGAAACTTTGCAATAACGCGTACAGGTAAAAGTTGATCGGAACACCGACCTTGACAACGTATTTCAAAGTGGTTGAAATCGATCAGATCGTTCCTTTTGTAAATAATTACGAAATTATCGATTGCTACGTTTACCGAAATTACGTACCGTATCCTCTCGTTACGGCTACCATTTACGCTATCGTACGTGAAACCGATGGATGTCGAAGAAGAGTAATCATCTCTGACCGTGATTGATTAACACGTTTCACTATCATGACTATTTCAGATGTTCGACAGCGTTTCAATTTTATTCTCGGACGTAGTGACATTTACAGAGATCTGCAGCAGAATCACACCGATGGAGGTGGTGTCCATGTTGAACGCGATGTACTCCCTTTTCGACACGTTAACAGAACGGAACCGGGTGTATAAGGTATTCTTAGGTAGTAAGAGTTAGACATTTATTCGTCCTCAAAATCATTCTCTTGCTTTATTCGACAAAGCGACGCACAATCATTAAAAGAAACCGCGCGTCTTTTTCAAAATTCTTTCTTAATCTTGCTGCGTTCTCCGTCATCCTCAATGCGAGTCTACTCTTCTAACGTTAAAACGTTCAAAAAAAAAAAAAAAAAAAAAAAAAATAC
>NT_176533.1:853559-858029 GCF_000188095.3 Bombus impatiens | reverse complement strand
AAAAAAAAAAAAAAAAAAAAAAAAAAAATACCACCATACGTAACATTCGAGGCATGAAATATTTCAGTGGATTACGTACGAAGAAATTATCGTTGAATATTTCAGTCACGCCAATTAGTAACGATTTAATTAATTATTTCGTCGGAATATCGGGAACGTCGTATTCTTAGCGAAAGAAGAGGAGATGGAAAATTTGTAGAAACTTGAGAACCAGCACGGTTAGTTTGCTTTAACCCTTTCGCTTCGAGCGCCGCTTATACGCGATGACTCCTGGGTCTGACACCCCATATATCCGACATCCAAATGATGCATATACAAGTGCTATCTGTGGTCAATAATATATTTTTTCGTTATCGGCAGAACATTTTCTGTTGATTTTATTGACATATTTTATTAATCACTTCTTAAAGTTACTCGTTGTTGAAACAACATCAAAACGTTTCACGCAAAATATTTCGAACATCCAAACGATCGTATAATGTTTCATGCTAAAAAATTTATTAAATCCATTGACAGTGAGACGATATTTCATATACGGTTCTTACAAGAATTATTGTTATTTTAAGACCTAGGAAAACGTATATACAGCAACCACGCGCACTGTGCGTATCTCTGGCGAGCGTTTCCGTTCAGTGACACTACTTAGATGGACTGGACTGCCGAGGCGAAAGGGTCAAACGTTCGTTTCCACGTATTTCGATAGTTCTTTTCATCCAGGGTATTGAATATTTCCCGTATATTTGATGACAATCCTTGCAATTTGTTCCGCTAGGTTGAAACTATCGGCGACGCCTACATGGTGGTATCTGGTGCACCAGTGAAGGAGAACGATCACGCAGATCGTGTGTGCGATATGGCGCTCGATATGGTTGAAGCGATAACGGATCTCAAAGACCGATCCACAGGTAAATTTCCGCGGCAGGTAACTTAATTATATTTCGGATAAAATTCTGTTCGCGTTAAGAAGATCGATATATTTCGCGAAATGTTCTGAAAAATTGATTTATGTACAGATACCACGTATATTGAATTCCATTTGAAAAAGGAAAGATACGTTTCACGCTCACCGTGTATATCGTTGCTAGTAAAAGCGACATTATAGAAATATTATTAGTTATTAATATAAATTAATATTCTCTCCTACGATCTGTTCTTTCCATCCCCATAGCGTGACTCACCCTGTATAGGATTAAACGATTCTGCCGCTTACAAATTCTTTCTTCGGTTTCAAATAAGTAGAACAACGAGTCTGCTCCTCCTCCGCCCACGCTTTCGCCTCCTAACACGTCCATAATGCGCAAATACTGCGAATATTTACTCTTGAGCCAAGAGGAAATGTTAAAGAACGCTTAGCACTGTATATAGCACTTAGCAATGGTAAACGTATTTTTGCGAATATTTTGAAGACTTGATCACTATTATATCTCATTAGGGTTAGCGGCGTGTAACGAATCTCCATTTGGATTAGCCATTGTTGTTATACAATGTGGATGATATTTATTGGTATAAATATGATTAGTGGCGATTAGATACTCGAGATGCTAATGACAATGATCTTAGGTTCAATTAACGAATCCACGGTCAACAGGGTAGCAAATGTGTTTTCTTTTAAAGTCTAAGTCGAACTTAACTTACTGGTCCACAGCAAGTAGAACTAACTTGTCCACAGTACAAGTAGAACTCAACTTACTTGTCCACAGTACAAGTAGAACTCAACTAACTTGTCCACAGTACAAGTAGAACTCAATTAACTTGTCCATAGTACAAGTAGAACTCAACTTACTTGTCCACAGTACAAGTAGAACTCAACTAACTTGTCCACAGTACAAGTAGAACAAAACTAACTTGTCCACAGTACAAGTAGAACTCAACTTGTCCACAGTACAAGTAGAACTCAACTTACTTGTCCACAGTGCAAGTAGAACTCAACTAACTTGTCCACAGTACAAGTAGAACTCAACTTACTTGTCCACAGTACAAGTAGAACTCAACTAACTCTCTTTGTTCAAGTCAAACTGTATTTATATACTCTTCTCCGTATCTTTCTGTACCTCTCGGGTCAACTATTGCTATACAATTCAACGAGTGCTATACAATTACTCCGTAACTCTGTTAGGTAAAAACGTCCATTCCGTGACTGTGGCTACGTTCAGCGATCTGCTGTGTCACTTCGAATCCAAACCTATTATCATAAATGCCGGGCACACATAATCGGATTAAATCATAAACAACTACTTCTAAGTTTTATTATTTAAGCACAGTCATAATGAAAAATCCAGACTAAAGTATTGGGGGTCTTCCTAAAAATTCCAAAAAAAAGGCGCCGATATCCTTTCATCTTCGACATATATTAGCTTGTCCCAAAAGTTAATTTCGCTTTAGAAGGAAATAGCAGACGCACAACATTTTCCAATAACAACAAAATGGATCTTAATTCAATAAAATGATATAAAGCAAAAACCATTGCGTGTCTATTATTTGCTTACGAAACGAAAGAAACTTTTGGGACAACCTAATGTACAGGGAAAAAATGATTTATAACGACGATATCGACGACATACTTTAAAGTCGTTGAAATCACACGTGGCTCCTTCATCCTGCGTATTCATCTCCTCTCTTCTTTTCGTTTCTTTTTTTCCAGCGATTGTAACACTCTTGTAATTTCTTACTTCAGGTCTTCATCTTCAAATACGAGTCGGTATTCATAGCGGTGCTGTGGTGGCCGGTATAGTCGGCTTGAAAATGCCACGATATTGTTTGTTCGGCGATTCGGTGAACACGGCATCTCGTATGGAGGCAACCAGCCAGGCAATGCAAATACACATATCAGAATCCACGCGAGAACTATTGTCACCGTCGTATAAAGTTAAAGAACGAGGGGAGATAGAAGTGAAGGGTAAAGGTATGAAATTAGCATTATGAGATATATTGACTTGGCAACTAAGTGATTGCAGATTTTGTCAATACCACCTAATGGGAAAATCCGCAATCACTTAGTTGCCAATCCAATATTACAAATATCGTCAAGATCCAACGAAATGGTGGAAAAAGGTGGCATCGAAACGACTCCAAACGTGCAGTATTACAGAATATCGCGTGTATTTCAGGTACGATGAAGACTTACTGGTTAGAAAAAAGGGAGCATAGATCGTCATCGACGAAAGGAATTACCATTCAAGAACCGACACAGTGGAACACGAGAAACACCGAGAAGAGAGTATCCGCAGGGACGCCGGCTGCTTTCACGGCAGCCACCATGTACGAAAATCAAAATTGCTTGGACACGTTGTCTAGGAGAGGTTCGAATATCGTCTCGCCAACGCCTGCAGATTCGACGTTCATCCCTGAAGAAAGAAGAATTTACTCGCCTATCACGTTCCAAGATGTTGCTCGTCGATCAGTGGCAAATTCACCGACGAAGAACGCCGATTCGAAAGGTAACTAAAATTCTGAAACGATAAATCATTTCCTCGTAAATACGATTGCGCTATAGGATGCTAGAAAGAACGCGAAGAGTTTGAAATTTCGATGGTTTGTAATTTACAAAAGCTATCCATTGGGAGATGTAAGAAGATACTCGGTAAAGATAGAACCGAGTGTTAAATTTACAGTTTCGCACGATATTTTTGTATTTTTACATTCTACCGTTCGAGTTTCGTATTTCACGTTTCCGTCTGGATTTCCATGTTTTCGAAGTTTAGGCGATGCGACAAGTTTAGGTGGTAAAAGCACAGAGAACGAGGAACACGAGACGCGCGTTCTAAGCTCGAGTTTCAGTTGAGACGTTAACTCGGTGGTTGAAAGTAGAGCCAGGAGGCGGAGGACAGTGAAAGATAAATGAAAGGGAAAGATAGAACAAGAAATTAATTAGAACGTTGTATTTGTACAAGGCAACGATCCAAAATACGCGGCAGACGTAATTATACGTTTACGTGTGCTTATACGTATCAGCTTGTCTACGTCTTATCGAGAGATTCCCCGACGAATCGAATAATTCGAAATCTAAATTTGTCGTCGACATGGTTACGCGGTGATTCGTCGATCTCAACAAGCTCCTTTTTCTTTTTTTAATGCAAGCTAAATGTGGTAGCTTAAATGTGGTGACCCTAACAATGATATTTAGAATGAAATGGGACACGACTAAATGCCACTAAAGACACCTTGCAAGAAAAACCGAACGAACTCTTCGGCCAACTCGATAGAATTAGGCCATCGGAAGGTCATATTATTCATTATAGTGATCCTTACCAGTGAAACATTAATAATTTCTCCCTCGAAACCTGTCTACTTTCAGAATGCAGGTCGAACTCGATGGGTGCGGTGATGACCAGGAACTCGGAGATGTTCAGCTGCCTTGTGAGCGACACCGAGGAACACTTCAGACAGCACAGGGACAGTTTATCGCCCCGCGCGGAGAACCGATCGGCCGGGATACACCCGAAACCAGAGCTGAACGTGACGAGCTCGAGC
>NT_176533.1:844460-852904 GCF_000188095.3 Bombus impatiens | reverse complement strand
GAGCTCGAGCTCGTCGTCGGAGGAGTCTCGCGACGACAGAGCTGCGTCTGCCGATTCCGATGTCTCGAAGCGACAGAAGAGCAAAGAGAATTACACCACGTTCCATAGCGATCTCAGCAACTCGCAGTCGTTGACGCACCAGGATCAGTGTTGTCCTGGTTTCACGATGTCGAAGAGCGGCAAAACGCGCCATCAGAGCAACGGATGCTGCATCGCCTAGTAGGACAAGCCGAGAGTCTATCCGTCGATTTGCCTTCTCGACGAGTTGACCTCGTTATTTCGACGGTGTGTACACCGAGCGTGATCGAACTCATGGTTGCGAGTATACAGAGTGTCCCACGCAACTGGAACAAGCTACAGCTCTGAAAGGATAGAAGATAGAAAGGAAAATTCGTTGGACAAAATCAATCGAGGGCGATGGCAATTAATCGCTTCGAATATTCCGAAATCACCTGTTTAGAGTAGCAGGATCGTTCAGAGACTGACGACCCAAGTAGTGTTGACACGACGACGATACAAATGCATTCTGAAAAGATTCTTTGATCGCAACTTTGGTACGTGTACTTGGGCGTTTCTCGCGATATCAGTTTGATTCGAACGATTACGACGTACACTTTCGTCGCGAGTTCATCCGAGCATCGACACAGTTTCCTGAATAGCGTTCTCCACTCGAGAACTTTTTCAATTTCGCAAAAGATATCGCGTGTCTGCTTTGACACGTCTATTGAGATTTTCTGTAACGAAAAATGGGCGGCCATCGAGTTCTCGCGTCTTCGTGATCTTATCGTTGTTTGAAGAAACAGGGACGATCTTAAGATTACATTAAGAAAAAGCGAAACTCTGTCTAGCGAAACTCTCTTCTATCTTTTAGCGTGTCAGAACGACAGCTTGTCCAAGTTGAGTGGGACACTTAGTATATCGTTCATTTTTCATTGGTCGAGCACTGACACCCTTAGGACGACGTGGAACCCGCTTTATATTTCGCTGATGGTCGCTTTTATATTTTGATCGCGGGATTAGCGTCGCAGAGATTGCGTCGGTCGTTGGAAACTGTCGTTTGAAATATTTTCGTTTATTAAATTCGAGAGAGATAAATTTCGACGTTTCACTGGAATTGCAGTGTTAACTTTGTGACGGTGACACACGCTACTATCAACGTGTGAACTCCGATAAAGCTACACTATCGCCAGCATAAGTTTAAGACACTTTCGGTGTGAGACGAGATTGCGCCATTTGACGCAAATTCCATGTTTCTCGTTGTCTTCGTTTTCTAGTTGTTCTACTATAGATCTATCGTTTCATTCATCGTACGTATAATATACAAATATCATGTCATTGTACATTATTGTTCAAAATATGAGATCGTTAGGTAATCCCATGAAAAGTAAAAATTTGTAAGAAAGCTTTACGTGCGGAATTTTATTCGAGCAAGAGATACCACAGCATTGATTTCGAATTAATATGTCTATTATGTTTCGAATTAATCGAAATAATAAATGAAATTGATAGACGATTCGCTGTATATGTAAAATACAGTTGAGCAAGTGATTTCAAGTTGTTCGATAATGTACGTAAAACGATACCGAAGAGAGAGAGAGAGAGTATAGTAAGACAAGCTGAATAATTCCATTTTTTAAAAAATGCCTTAACGTTTCTGTTAAAATGCACGTTCGTCGATTAATTTGTCGGGAATCGAACGATGGATGGTTCTTCATACGCAATGTTGGAATTTTTGAATTTATGTACAGATACGTAGACATAAATTTAGAATTCTAAGCGCTGCTGTTTTAAGAAAGTATTTATTATAGTTACGTTACAGACATAAGAAGGATAAGCAAAGTAACGTTTAGATAGTAGTTTAAATTATTGAATTTTTTAATGTTACGAGGAACGAAAGATGTAACATCAATGACGAAAAGAAAAGATCTCGATCAACAACAAAAAAAAAAAGGGTAGAGATTTATTATCATCACCTTCCTTTTAATCGACATTCTATCGATTATAAATAATAGAAATATCGTGTCTATAAATGTTATTAAATAATTAGACTGCGGATATTTAAGCAACTTCGTATCTTTGTAAATAATTAAAAC
Source organism: Bombus impatiens (assembly GCF_000188095.3). Taxonomy (NCBI): domain Eukaryota; kingdom Metazoa; phylum Arthropoda; class Insecta; order Hymenoptera; family Apidae; genus Bombus; species Bombus impatiens. The sequence continues at coordinate 850,811 of NT_176533.1, read as the reverse complement.
GAAACGTAGATAGTTTATCTTACCTACCAAATATATTAACAAACGATAAAATACTCTGAATATTTTGCGTATATATATTCGCGTATCTTCATTCTGTGTATTTTTGCATTCTCAAATTTCCCCCAAAAAATGTATAAAAATCCGCAGTCTATTTACGATATATGTATACTGACTCACGATAGTATTAGAACACTTACGATTTTAGAACAATTTTATGTGCATATTGTATATTAAACATTTTGAAACTTTGTTAGTACTATAATGAAAGGTATTTGATAACGAAAATTCATTAGTACTACGATACTTGTCACGATTGTATTGGTAAAATATGAAATCAGTCTGAATATGAATATAAAAATTGCAAAACACTTATTGCAAATGCGTTAATAAAAAATTAATATACAGTTACAAATAGCCATCCGAAGGATACGATAACAATAATAATTGTTAATATCCAGGTTTAACAATGTAACGCTTAATCGACTGTTTTTAAATACTTTTGTCATCTCTACGAAATATAAATACAGAGTCTGTTCGACTAACACGTAAAATCGGGCAGGACGCGATTCTTTGCGGAAAAATAAGGAAAAGTATGGAATAAAATTTCTCGGATCAGTTTTCGAGAATATGAAATTTGAAAATTTATCGAGTACACCCGAACGTGGTTGATTCGAAACTGGACAGGGTTAAACTATCAACGAGAAGTTATTCTACGCGTGAAAATAAATCAGAAACGTAGAATGATATTTTCCCATTTAAAATATTATTTTCAAGAAAATAGGATGAATTTTCAAACTTATTTTTCTCGCAAACGAAGAGTCTCCCGAACAAATGTTACTCTCACACGTACAACGATTATTTATTCCTGTCCAGCCCAATCAGTGAAATCGGCCACGTTCAATTATACTTGATAAATTTTCGAACTAGATTTTCTCTAATCGTTAAAAGCTCAAGTCGAGAATAAACAAATTTTACTTCACGGTCTTCTCTCATCTTTCCACGTTCGATCGCGTCCTGCTCGCGTGTTCGCGTTAAATGCCTCGTAGTTCTATGTACTGACATCTTCAGATCGATTTGAAACGTTATCAATGTAATCATGGTAATCGAGTTTCGTAACAGTGGCAACAACAAATTTCAAAATGTTTTCTCGTATAACGCACGCAATACATTGTCCGCGAGTAGTCGAATAGTTTTCGCCACTCGGTGCACGAATAACATTGTTTGCTGTACGTATAACGCGTATTTAATATTTCAAACGACAGTTTGCTGCGATTTGGCCGGCGCACGAAAAGGGAACAAGCGAGAAACGTAGCACTTGATTTTAGCGGAAATTTGAAAGTGGACTGTGTGCGTTGTCGATCGAAACCGACGTTCTGCAATTCTCAACGATTGCAATTCAAAAGTGTCTTAAATGAAATTTATATATAGTATATTCTTGTCACGTAAGTTAATATCGATACTCGTATCGTACATTTTAAATCGAATAAGAAGCAGAAAGTCACCAAGAACTTAGGTTTCTTTTAATACTCGTCGCGTGTGACTCTTCCAGTTTCTCTGTCAGATACTCCTTTCATATCCCATTGTAATCTCTGTTTTCGCGAAGATGGTTCGTCGCGTCGATAGCTTTAAATCTATTAAACAGAGGTGACGTTTATCACCGATTGATCGACGAAATACGATAAGATGAGATGTAACAAAGTGAACGAAAAATTGACCAGATGAGCGAACGAATTAGCGGAGATGTAGTCTCTTTTCTTCTTCTTTTGCTAATTAATTTTAAGCTTTGTCTGTGAAGAATATCGTTTGAAATGTTTGCCTGCATTAATTGATTAATTAATCTTGATCTCAAGCGTTAATTCGTTACGATGATATTATAAAGTTAGAACTATTTTCTGTTACAACTTGCACCTGACGCTATAAATTACGCTAAAGTCTGATAGATTCATTTACATTTAATTCGCGTAATAAATTCATTTCGGAACAATTCAATTGGCACGTAATCAACGGAAGATCACGAGGTTAATCGGTGTTTTCTTTTACATTGATCTGTTGAATTTTCATTGGGTTTATTTAATGAGGAATATCATGCTGTAAGAAGTAACACAAATAATAAATATGTTAAGTATTTTCAATATAATTATGGATGTATCTCTTAATATTTATGCTGTATTTTATAAAAACAATTCAAGAACCAACTTCTATAAATTTAATATCGTCCCCTTAACTGAAAATTAATTTTCTTCGATCGCATATCTGTTGGCTGTCAACGAACGTTGCTCGATAAATTCGATAAAGGAATAGCAATCGTGTTACGTTTACAAAACGATACGTACGACTTTACAGCGAATCTAAAGAATTATAGCAGATACGTAAAGAAACAATTTTGAAATAATGAAAGATTAAAAGACTAAATGTGTATAGTTAACAACATATTTTCTTTTTTAAAACGAAGATAACGATCGTTACGAAGTCGTTGTGTATTTTCAAACTGTTCAATTTTAAATCTACGACCGAAGAATTGTATATAAAAAAAAAAACTTACTCTGTTTCTTAAAATAAAAATGACGAATATATGTAAGAACTTGTTATATATGTAATTTTCAAATTTGCAATTGTTTCTTAATAACGTTACTTGTAATAGCGTAATTACTCGCAATATTATTATTTCGTCTCATCGTACGTATTACGAAATATGAAAGAGATCGTGTTATTAAATTATCGCTGTACGAATAATTTTCTGAATATCGTTGCTTGCTCCGGATTTTAATGCGATTGAAAATCGTTAATCCTTACGATTATATAAATATCGAGAATAAAAATTTATACTGCGCGATACTTACTACCTTCCACCAAGGGCTTTTATATTCATCTTAAAACGCATCTCTGTTCGTTTCTTGAAATAAAAAATAAAGAATCGAGTAACATCACGTGCACATTCGCAATACCGTTTTATTCCGTATTATTATTCATATTTTATTTCGGAATCCAGCGTAATATTCACGTTGGATGGCCGACAAAAATAAATTAAAATAAACGAAATATTTCGACTATAAATGTTTGAATATAAATACGTTTAAAAAGTTTTCTCGCAAATAAAATATTTTATTGCCAAAAAAAAAGTACGACTATTTGCTATTTACAACTTGAAATAATATTTTACACAACTGTGACCAATACTGGCAACCAAGAACTGTACCGCAAGTTAGATGTCCATTAATTAGCAATCGATGCTGTATCCTTTAATTATAAATCGAAACTGGCATGTAACTTCGCAGAATGTCTCACTTCATTTTACGTATTTTCCAGATTGCGTGTACCAGCATGAATAGTCGATTTGAAAACGCCACTTCGGTCGTACGTTTCTCGATTCGCCTTTGATTCTTTATGCAGAAATAATAGATTCTCGAAAGAATTTAATTAACGCAATTCAGTCTTTCAATTAAACAAATCGTCAACCGTGGTTTCACCTATTGCTTGCAATCGTTTGCGTGACGGATTGAACGAATCAATTTCGCGTAGCTGTTCCTTGAATATCGACTATGAAACGGAATATTTAATGACAGTAATCGTCCCTGTTGAACGGATCTTCAATGTTCTACAATTGATAGGTCTGGCTAAACTTCATAGGCCAGTCTTTGGCAAGTAGTCGTGGAAAATACATTGAAACATCGAACATCTCGGCATGGATAGTACTCAATATGAGTACTTGAGACTCAATAAGTACCTTCTATTTACGATCGGCATCTGGCCGTATCAAACTACTCTGCAAAGGAGTTTGGTTGCGATCGTTTTCATTCCCATCATTGTTGCTCAAGTGATCCTACAGGTATTGATGCACATTGTGAAACAAATATATTCCACCTCACAGTCGGATATCGGACTTGATTTATAAATATCTATATCTGCAGAGCTATTTTGTTCATTGCAACGAACCTCGAATTATTCGCACCTCGACTTATTCCGCCGATTAATCACGTTACTCGGTGTATACTCTGCTGTTCGCTGAAACCCCGCGAAACAAATATCGATGTATCGAAATAACTGCGCGTATTTTCATTTTCGTTCTGCTATCAAATATAGTTTTACAAACGTTATATTTTAAATATTTTCGACATCCGATCGTCTTCATGCTTTGACAGTGTAATAAAGCGGCGAATGATTCAATGAACGATTTAAAAAATAACTCGGTCGATTTTCCACGGTGGTCATTGGTGACCGGAGAGCTCGAACTTCTTACAATTGTAAAAATTGTATGAAAATTGACAGTTAGGGCATTTTGAATATAACCGATGAATAGAAGATACTTTGAAATAAAAAGTACCCCATCGAGCGATTAAACATTTTTATTAGAACGTCAATAAAAAAGAAATAAAAACAGTTCTTGCATATAACGGTGCACTGTGTCTGCATCCATATCTTTGAGGAGTAATCTACGAATATTATTATAAACACAGCTTAGAAAGTAATCGTAAATGCTGCTTTCTAATCGCATAATTGAAGTTAGAAGCGTGTACATACCTTACTATTATACATAGAACGAACAAATACTGTTTACTAATATCTTCTACACGTTTCAACAATATACAGGTAACTGGTGGTACAAGCGGAAAAGGGGTGATTCTACGCGAAAAAAGAAGTCGAAAATATAGAATAAACATTTTTCGTTCGAGGTTTTGTTTTTGAGAAAATCGACTTTGAATTTTCGCTCGGTACGCGTGCACTTTATCGCGTCTCGTTGTAACGGATCTCACTGTAGATCGTTGTTTCGATGGAAAAATTAAAAAAAAAATTTTTATTCTACATTTTCGACTTCTTTTTTCGCGTAGAATCACCCCCTTTCCGCTCGTACCACCAGTTACCAACCACCTTGTATTCTGCGCGTTTTGCTTATGACGAAATAACGAATGCGAATGATTTGTTGAAATAAACGAAGCCTTGTTACAATATGTCGCTGTCAACTGTTACCAAGGTGCCACGGTGGTCACCGGTGACCACCAATAAAATAAATGGTCCATTGGGAAGAATGTCGTTTTATATGATCAATTTATTATTATTTCGCCATTATATATTTTGAATAATAAAAATACTCTCGTGGGGTTCTAAGCGAACCTTGTGATTTCGGCGTGGCAGTCAAAGTGTTGATAGTTGGTTTGCGTGTAACGATGCTTGAAAATTAGTACAAGTTGAGATTCGCGTAATTATTTCCATGTTATTTTACTTCGATGTACCCTGTATAGTCTGATGTGAATGTAATAGTCTTGTGTTACGTAATAGTCGTTATCATATGCTATATGTATATTATTAAGAAATTTTCATTTCTTCTCTCGTGGAACGTTTTACCGAAATATCAATTTCATTGGAATTTGTATGGATTTCCTTCTTTTAGGGTGGCGGTATGATAACTGCCATAACTGCCAACGACATAGACTCGCTACTGGAAGGTTTCGCGCCTTTTATGATCAGTTTGATGTGCCTCGCGAAGTATATCAATTTCTTTTACAATTTCAAACAGGTAAGTTTGCCGTGTCTCTCGTGTCGAAGTTAACGTTAACGTTCACGTGAATCACACAGATGAAACGTTTGCTGGATATTATGCGAGAAGACTGGGAAATTTACAAAAAGCTGAGAAACGAGTACGATCTTCTTTGTGAACAATACGCGATAGGAAAGAAAATTACTGTCAGTTTTGTAGGTAAGGCGACCTTGCAACTTGCGATACAGCGTTTAAAAGTGATTAATACTGTGAGTATCTCATACGTACTAACCTTCTAATAATATTTATATTAGTAACGTATACGATACAATATATTAATAACATTTACGTCATGTATCCTTAACGTAGATCGATTGTAAGAAAATTTGAATGTCCTAGAAACCTGAGAATATTTTATCCATTTTACTCTGAAGCTATTGCTGTATCGTTCAAACATAATATCTATGTATTTATTATCTTTTGCTCTTTGGCTTTAGTTTTCCAAATTCTATGTCCACTTATTCTGATCTTACTCTTTAGCGAACGCTATATAAACTCTGTTCAAACTTTTGATAGATAAATTTTTATATCGCGAGCATTTTCGAAGATTCTCAAGATACTCGACAACGCGTGTTAAAATTCTTTCGGAATTACTAGATCGAGCGGAAGATTTTATACCGAGTTGCTATTATTATTAAAATATTCTAAATCGATTTAGAACTTTCAACAATTCGCAGTAAACTAGCATAATTAATATCGACAAATTGAAATCGCACGATACGCGTGTTGTCGATTATATCGAAGATTAATGCGAATTCCAGTCAAAGCGATCTTCATTTCCTTAAAAAAAAAAAAAAAAAAAAAAAAAAAAGGAAAAA
>NT_176533.1:813652-844226 GCF_000188095.3 Bombus impatiens | reverse complement strand
CAAAAAAAAAAAAAAAAAAAAAAAAAAAAAAAATGGACAAAATTCGATGAGCAGTGGAATTTGTTATCTTTGTCTCGCGTCGCTCGAAATTCAGATTTCATTTAGCGAAGATAAATATGAGAAATACGTTTTACGAAATTTACGAGCGTCCAAGGAAGTAAGAAAATTGGAAAAATAAGAGAAAAATGAAGGGGAAAGGAAAACAGACGAAACGATGCTTTCAAATTTCCGCAACTTTAATTCGTTACGTTGACCACAGCTTTCTTATTCGGATTAATAACACCGTTTGCGGCGATGCCATTGCTGCTGAATGCAGCTGACGCTTTAGGACTCTGCAATATATCCGACGACCGACCGTTGGCGTTTCGTGTTGAACATTTCGTCGACGTGGACAAATACTACTTTCCTCTTTTGGTTCACTCGTACATTGGTACTTTGGCGTACACCACAATTGTTTTGGCTATCAACTCGATAATAGCTGTCTATGTTCTACACGAGAGTGGACTTTGCGAAGTTTTAAGGTAACCGTATCAACTGTATCGATAGAAATTTCCGTCGAAACTTTCGATCGATCTCCGTGCAGTTTCGTTGTCCTCTGTTCAATTAAATTTCACGAAAATTTCGCTGTTAATACGACTACGAATAGAGCGAAAAATTGACGAAGATTGCGATATTTATTTTGATGTGAAAAGTGGTATGGAAAAGTAAGGTGAAATTGAAAAATAAAAGTACGATCTGCGTAAAACTGTTGGAAAGTAAGAAACAATTAATGAAAATCGTCGAAAAGGAAGAATTTATTTATCAAGCAATCGATATTTTTTATGAAGCTTTTAAAATCTTAGCAAAAGTTTCTTCGAGTGGTAAGGTGTGTACGATATTTGTGCAAGCAAAAAGTGCATACGTTTTTATATTTCTGAGAAATTCCTCTGATTGATCTATGGACACTGACAGGGTTAATAACTATTTAATGAACAATTCTGAATTTCTGAAATTAATTTCCTCCAAAAGCATCGAATATCAAAGGTTTCTACATTGTGACTCGATGTTACCAGAGGCGACGAATTAATACGAAATATTATTGCATATACGTTTTTAACGTTAGCAGATTTAAAAACGAGATTTCAACGTTTAATACGTTAATTGATTTCTCTTAAGTGCAATCTTCGTTAATCGAAAATTTCGAGATCTTTTTCATACTTTCTCAAACGATTACGATTACCTACGAACTCCTGCGAAATTTGTGTTTTTATCATAGTTTAGAACGTTTAGAACAATTTTTCAAATTGTCACGCACAATTAAATAAACTAACTAAATAAATAAACTAATTAAATAAAGCTAACGAGAGACATTGTCTACGATGAGATCTCATATTTTTAATAAGAATCGAAAGAGCGCTCTACGAAGCTGGTAAAAATATTTTGAAAAATGCTATTGCAACTGATTTAGCAGTCAGCTCCATTTGTCGTTTATTAACTTTCTTTTGTGACAAGTAAGACAACAAAGGTTTATTTTGTACAGTGAGTGCGTGTTGCCACGTTGTAATCGAATATTATTTTTTCACGAAGAAAAGCTCTATGCGTTCGTTCAAAAATATCCTAATAGATAAAGCGATAAAAATTCGCAAAAATAGGTGCAACTCCCAAATTAATCTCTAGACAGTAGATCTTTATCCATTCAATGTATGTTCGACTTTAAAGCTGTAAAGATGCACAGAAGGTACAGAAGATGGAAAAATCTACGAAATATCCAAAGCATAGCACTTGTTGTGATATTTACAGCGAATAAAACGATCTTCTCTTTTTTCTCTAATCGTAGTCATGAAAATATAAAATTACACAGTCTGCAGATCGTCGATAGCGTTGTTTAAAATATTTTTGCCAACATTGTACGCTCTTTTAAATACTCTTTCAATCTGTATCGAACGATTAATGCAATTAACGTTCCTTGTAAGAAGATAAACGAAGAACTCTTTTAATCGTCAAATTGTTAATCGTGAAATCGTAATTGTTTAGATCCAAGCTAGAAAACTTCGTAAGCTGCAAAGATGCACAGAACGTACGGAAGATGGAAAAATCTACGAAATATCAAAAGTATAGCACTTGTTGTGATATTTATAGCGAATAAAGCGATCCTTTCTTTCTCCTCTAATCGTAGTCGTGAAAATATAAAATTACACAGTCTGCAGATCGTCGATACCATTGTTTAAATTATTTTTGCCAACATTGTACGCTCTTTCAAATACTCTTTCAATCTGTATCGAACGATTAATGCAATTAACCTTCCTTTTAAGAAGATAAACGAAGAACTCTTTTAATCGTCAAATTGTTAATCGTGAAATCGTAATTGTTTAGATCCAAGCTAGAAAACTTCGTAAGCTGCAAAGATGCACAGAACGTACGGAAGATGGAAAAATCTACGAAATATCAAAAGTATAGCACTTGTTGTGATATTTATAGCGAATAAAACGATCCTTTCTTTCTCCTCTAATCGTAGTCGTGAAAATATAAAATTACACAGTCTGCAGATCGTCGATACCATTGTTTAAATTATTTTTGCCAACATTGTACGCTCTTTCAAATACTCTTTCAATCTGTATCGAACGATTAATGCAATTAACCTTCCTTTTAAGAAGATAAACGAAGAACTCTTTTAATCGTGAAATCGTAACTGTTTAGATTCAAACTAGAAAACTTCGTGGAAAGCGACGTGATGGACGTAAAACTACATGCCAATAAACGCGATGATAAATGGTATGAAAATGCCAGGGACTGCGTAATACTGCACAAACATATAATCGAGTCAGTATTATTATTAATCGTCTCAGATTGTTCTCTATTCGCGTTCTTTGTCGCGTTTCTCTTCGTTTCTAAGTGTTTCCAATGAAATAAAAATATCGATCTTTACATCTCTCCTTCGCTAATCAAGATTCGCTAATATACTCGAGGACGCAAATACAACGTCTTACTTGCTTCAGATAGGATTCAACATGATTTGCGTAAGCTTCACACAGTTCCAGGTCGGTTTCCAATTCGGATCAAGTTCATTTTATCGTTTCTCAGCAACACGATATACACGTTAATTGTTTGTCATTGCGATTAGGCGGTAATAAACATACAAGAAAACGCAGCCTTGGCTTTTAGATATATCTCGGTGACGATTTCCTTGCTATGCGATCTTCTATTCGTAAGCTGGCCAGGACAACAGCTGTCGGATTCCACCGAACGTATATTCGAATTTACGTAAGGATTTTTCTTTAATCTTTTCTATCCATCGACTTCCTTCTGACGAATGAAAAGCGCTGAGGAAGGATCTGCGTTAATTAAACGCAGAGTGTCTTATAGTTTGGCAGAGATGGAAATTTTGTCGGTACGTTATACGAGTAAAATGAAGAACAAAAATGTTGTACGAAAGTATTTGGAATTTGAGGTTTTGGTAAAAAATTGTAATAGAAATATGAAATACGAAGACAACGATACTTTGGCTATAATTTCCGCGATATTTTCGCCCTGATTTCACGTTATGTTAGATTTTGATGAGCAGCTAATATTAGAAAAATTAAAAGTGGAGCTTTCGATGAGAACATTCCGCTATCTCGTGTTACGTTGGAAAACTTGTTAATTATGTTATATCTTATGCACTGTTTAAAAATGATTGAACAAATGACGATAGTTTATCTTATTCGTGTGCCTTTTAATATCTTCGATATGAAAGAATATAAGAGAGATGGATATATAAATTATTTAATCGTCGTAGATTGCATGGAAATTTTAACTACAGATAGTATATAAACAAATTAGAAAATTATTCTTTCGTGGTATATAAATTTTAATAGCAGGACTTTTATAATCCTGTAAATTTCTTTCCTTTCTCAGTGGTAAATTTCATGTTATTTAAGGGGCTGTCCTGAATTAGAATGTTCTAAAACAGCGTCTTTTCGTGATTTTTTTTAGAAGGGAAGCAGAGAAATGAAGTTATTGAATTTTGAGGTATGGTTTTATATATGTTTAACGAATGCAAACAAATTTTTTTTAAAGTAAAAAAAGAAATTGTAACGGATTTCTAAGCCTATTTCATGGACTGCAGTTTTCAATCGGCGTGAAAGATCCACCTCGTAATTGTTGACCGAAATAAAAAACCAAAAAAGAATTAAATTATTATATACTTTTCTTCTCGATGAACTAAAAAAAAAGGCAGAAAATAGTGTGAAATTAAAAGTTTTGACGGGTTTAAAAAAACATGTGGTTTATAAAAAAAAAAATAAACGTTAAGGTGCTACAACAATTATTTAAATAAACTTTTTGAAGAACTTTTTTGCTTCAACTAGAAGAAAAATATACAATAATTTAATCCTTTTTTGATTTTTTCTTTCGGTCAAGAATTACGAAATGGATCCTTCCCGTCGATTGAAAACTGCAGCCCATGAAATAGGCTCAGAAATCTGTTACAATTTTATATTTTACTTCAAAAAAAATTTGCTTGTATTCGTTAAACATATATAAAAGCATATCTCAAAATTCAATAACTTCATTTCTCTCCTTCCCTTCTAAAAAAAATCACAAAAAGACCCTGTCTTAGACATTCAGGATTCAGGACACCCCCTTAATAGAGTTTCATGTAGTAGTCAAGTAGCTAATTCTAGTACTACTTAATAAATAGATTCGTGAAATAAAGTAGACGACAAATTATGTAGATTAAGGTGGAAATTGTAGATTACAAATTAAAGATTCAAAGGAACGTACATATTTTCAGAACAAACGGCAAATGGTATCTATCATCGATTAATTGCAGGAAGCTTTTAATGATGATGCTATCAAAAAGCATAACGCCTCTGAAATTAACAGCCTACAAATTCTACACTTTAAATTTAGAGAGTTTCAGTGCGGTAAGATTTATTTTCTACATTGATCGTTCTCTAAATCGTCATCAAGTCATTCTCAAGTTGAATGATCATTCAGGTCCATATCGTATCATGATCGTAAATACCAAATTTTACACATATATCGATATTGACAATTAATTAACGTTAATCGAAGGATCACGTAGATCATTATTTACTTAATTAACATTCATTTAAGAAAATCTCGTAGTTCATTTTTATTTCTACAATCAAACTTTTGCTTGATTGCTTCATCAAAAACACCCATTTTCACTGCTGCTACTTTATTAAATATTATTTTCATATGTATTGTACATATGTATAATATTATTATCTTCAGACACGAAGCAGGTAATTAAATTATTTACTACATTTTTATTATCTTTCACGTTTTAAGGTTGCACGAACATCATTTTCTTACACCATGGTTTTATGCTCCGTTCAATAATTATCAACCAATGAACGATGATTATTGACGATTATTTGCAAAGAAGAAAGAGAGTTTATAAAAACAATGTAAGCGTCTGTTGCCACGAAAGAAGCGTAGGTATCGTAAAGGTGATGGAACTATGTACTTGAAATAAAAAATAGTCTAATTGTTACTCTTTCGATTTTCCTTTAATTGCTATTTTTTTTTTTTACTCATTTAACTAAACGTTATGTTTTCAGCTTAATCCTATTTTTCTTCGATTATTTTTTTACAATACTATTTAATATTATTTAATTTTTTTACTATTTTTAGATACTACGCGAATGTAGATATATTGGATTGGCGACTAAGTGATTGCGGATTTTGTCATTAGGTGGTATCGACAACAACCGCAATCACTTAGTTGCCAATCAAATACGTAGTTGATCGATTAATTCCGCCTAAGATCTTGCGATCTCTGTATAATTTTTCAACATACGTTTATCACCTAATTTCGTACTTTCTTCGCGCTATGACGAACAAACGTCAGAATATTAAGGGTTACCATAGTTCTCCTTGCCATGACCGATTCCACTATACGTCCACGCACATGTTGCCCTTTGGATTCATTCCGCCCTTCGATGATTAAAATTGCTCTCCGATGGTCAACGTCATAGACTGTGACGAGTCGTTAACAAGTTTTTATCGACATTCGAATGGCTTGTCCGATAGATAGGTGAACGAAAATCAATTAAGCCCAGGTGGAGGTGGGGCGCGTGCCGAGCCTCTGATAGATCGGCGTTGCCGGTTTCCTTGTCGACAATCTATTTTTCTCGAAAAAGAATCGGCCCCCGGCAACCATATGGCACGCCAAACATACGGTTCCTTTCGATAAACGTGGAACATCGTTTGCGCATCTTTCCCTTTCTCTTCTGAAACGTAAGATTCGGCGACGAAAGCTCCCAAGCTTGGTCGATCGAAACTATCGAATTGTTGGGTTGGCAATTAAGTGATTGCGGATTTTCTCAATACCACCTATTGACAAAATCCGCGATCACTCAGTTTCCAACCCAATACAACGATTACAAAAATAAGGGAAAACTTGTGCATCGACGTGGTCCAAGTTCGTGGGAAAGAGAGATACCTTCTCGTCGCAAGGAAAACTCGATGTTCCATTCGCTTAACGCGGCTTACCATCGTACGAACGTTGCTCGCGAATCTGGCGAACGTGGCCTGGAAAATTTGCGAACGCGGTCAGCCAGTTTCGGTGTTTCTCCCGAATCGTCGTTCGAACGCCGCACTGTGCGAGCGTGTTTTCCCATCGATCGGTAGGTTTCCGGTCAATTTGCGTCCTTGCCGGGTTAACGGACTCGAATCCTTGGAAGGACTGTACGTGTACGACCGAGCGTTCACGGGACAAGGTTTTTTCCCATCGGTTGGCCGTCTTTATCCTGAAATCTGCCGCGTTTGCCAGACTAACACCTTGCGGCTCCTTTCGTCATGCGCCCTAGTTGCTCGTTGGCGCAGGGCACGCGCCGTGCCAGGGGCCCCTTTCACAGGGGTAGATCCCAGTGCAAGATGGATATCGCTAATTGTCTCAAGGCGATTCGTCCCGAGCAACGACCGTTGCATTCTGATACGTTCCCCTCCATTTTCCCCGTACGATCAACCATGGGTCGTACGCTACTTAATTAAGTTAATTAAACGAATTGAAACGTACTGGAATTTTGATTGTCGAAAGATGGCAAGAGGAATACTACGTTCGTTTTTACTAACTCGCAGCGTTATTTCAGAAACATCTTAGAATGGGTCGTGTGGTTCGTTCGATGCGTACGTACGTTGTATGCTATTCGTGGAATATGGAAAATACAGTATGCGACATGTGGACAGAGGAAACATTGAAAAGAGGCGTGATGTTACGAAATTGAATTATGACAGTCGAAAATGACGAATGTACGATACGAATCAGACGATCGATCCTGGAAAATCGAGTTTATTTTGGGAATAATTAAATTAAATACAATAACAGTTAGTAACAAATCTGCGGCAAATTTTACTTGGAAAATAGAAAATCGATTTTCTAAGTTCTAAATTACTGTTCTTTTCTCGCGATCTGTTCTACTCAGCAAATGACTGCCGGTAAAATAAAACGAAAGTAAAAATGTCGGTTGGCAGGTAGTTTGAATTCTATAGAATTTACTTGTATATATTAGAATAGACGGTTATGTTTCGATATGTTTAGTACGGAAGAAAAAACAGACGAAGAAGTCGCACCAGATGCATTTTCGAATATATATAAAAAATCATCGCTATCTTTTTCTCGTCGCTTTTCGATTTTCATGTTACCGGGTTAACCAGAAGAGAACAAGTAACAGTTACCAGACTAATCGTAAGAATCGGTCGCATAAAACGTACTCCGAAATATTATACTAAATTATTAAATAACTGCTAAAAATAAAGTAGACTATTTGTTACTCTACTGCCGGAAATATAATGATCAACGCTGTTTCCTGCAAGATAGACCAATAAGTAGAGCAATTTGTCAAGTTTACTTTCAAAAATCCTTTACGGGGTGCGTAGTTAAAATCGAGCAATGACGAGTATGCACATGGAATGCAGTTAATTGGTTAAGGGACAGCCTCCTAGATATAATTAATGTAATGTCAAAAATAATATAAAATAGTATAGTCGTCGACGACCAAGCAATTAACGCGATTTAAATACCAAAGGAAGAGACAAAAAGATTTGATTTGATACGAAAGTTACGCATGTAACTACGCAAGTATCGATTACAAATCTTTTTTCGTCCACGGCGTATTCCATGGGATTAGAAAGACGGTACAATGTACGATACGCGACGACTATCAACTAGAAACCAAAGACTATACAAGACTATACAACGATCTACAAAGTGTATATCGTACAACTGTCCACAATAGTCAACGAGTAGATATCGTATTACAGGAAGATTATTAGAAAGACGGTGCAATGTACGATATGCGACGACTATCAACTAGAAACCAAAGACTATATAACGATCTACAAAGTGTATATTGTACAACTGTCCACAATAGTCGGCGTGTAGATATCATATTACAAGAAGATTATTAGAAAGACGGTACAATGTACGATACGCGACGACTATCAACTAGAAACCAAAGACTATACAAGAGTATACAATAGTGTACACAGTGTATATCGTACAACTGTCCACAGTAGTCAGCGTGTAGATATCATATTACAAGAAGATTATTCGAAAGACGGTGCAATGTACGATACGCGACGACTATCAATTAAAAATCAAAGACTATACAAGAGCATACAACAATCTACAAAGTGTATATCGTACAACTGTCCACAATACTCAGCGTGTAGATTTCATACTACAAAGGAATTCTCCGAAATGCTGTCGATAACCAAAGAAGAGCAAGCGAAAGCAATACGCTAAATTTTACGAGCAATGTTAAAAATAAAAATGATTTTTCTGCTTGGACGAGTAGACTCGAGGATGTTTAGAACGTAAGAGTAGAAAATAAGAAAAATCTCTGTGCTCATGGAAATAAGATCGCAATAGGTGAAAACCGACAAGCAACTGTTACTATTGTTATTATTGTTATTATATAATTTTCTTTTGTTCGTCACCATAGATAATTGTTCCTGGAGGAATTTCAGCGTTTACGTCATCGCTGTACGTAAGTATACCGATACAAAAAGCCATAGATATTCGTCTCTACTAATTTTTAACGTTATTTCAGATATCTTTTAGATAGTAGGATTTATTCTATGTATTTTAAATATGTTGTACATTATTCGTTGAATATTCAACACAGGTGTAATTGCTCCCGGAGGAATTTGAACGCTTGAAACGTCGCGACGACTCATCGACGCGCGTAAATACACTCGCTCCTCTTCGTCTTCGCTTCTTTTACGATTATTTTCTATTTGCAGCGACAAACAAGATTCACATATTACGCGTGCTTATTGTATTTCCTTCAGCAAGAAGACATCTGTCGTCCGATCGATGCAAAGAAGCGAAGCAGCGAAACTTTCTATCCTCCAAATTGTAAATGGTAAAAAGGGCGGAAAATTGGAAATTCGAAGTAAATTATCACCGTGGAATCCACTCTGCCAGTTTTAGATCGGCGTTCGAAATTCTTTACGAATAATAAAAGATGTTTCCTCGTTGTCATCTGTACGCTTCGATGCGATTTTAAATGCATTTCTCGACTTTTTAATCGTTTTGAAATGTAACGAATTATGCTTTGCAAAACACAATAAAATAAGGAAAATTACTTATAATTTATCGTAATACAAAGTACGGCGCTTCGCCATGAACAAGTCGTCGATTAAAAGAAAATTACCGAACCTTCTCCATCAGCCCAGATAATTTTGTATACGATAAACCTATGTCGAACACGTTCCTCGCAAATTCTACATATTCTCCGTGTATATTTGCATATTTTATAAACATCCGCGGTCTAATCACCAGTGTCCCCATAGCGGAGCCAATAGAACGCAAAGGGCTGATAAGAGTCACCGTATTACGTTGCTCTCTCGCGATCTTCGCTCGCAAACAATTTGCCAATTTTTCTGCGTTTATGGCAAAGCCCGAAGGCACAGAAACGCGCATTCCGCGTTCAAAAATATAAAAAAATATTCGAAGTGGAATATACATTACAACACTACTTCTATTGCTCGCGTATTGCACGTTGCACGACCGCGAGTTCGTCCAAATCCAAAAGGAAATATGCAACTAAGAAGTGGAACTGAACTACCGGAATATGCAAATAAGAAGATAAGTATCGTGCAATAATTAAAAAATATACCACGATATTTAACAAACGAGACGAATTTCTATTCGGATTTCGTTTAAAAATATAGTAAACGCGCTCGTATAGAAATAGAATAATATAAAGGTGGAAATAAAAATCCACGAAATCCGCAGTTCAGTTGCAAGTTTCTGCGACGTTTGCTCTTTAAACTCTCGCCGCGGATCACGCAGCACCGAGCGAAATTTCAATCAACAGGTACGCTCGCTCCTCGCGTGCCTGTTATCTAAATCAACAGGTTACCTCTTCCGTCGTCCTTTGGCAAGCGTTTAGCTGCCGTGTTATACGGCGGACCGATAAAGGGCTCGGACACAGGAAAGAAGAGAAGGAAAAAGGCGAGCACGACGAGCGCGGGTCGTGGTGGTGGGTTTCTGCGGGGTAAAACGGTGCCGGCGAAGACAAGGAGAGGGTAGATGCAGAAGGAGCCAGAACGGGCCACCAGGTGCACCTACAGAATGGACATAAAACGAAGTGGGAACCATATGTTGATGCGGTGAAGGACGCCACGGCACGCGCCACACTCAAACTCCAGCTTTTACGTCGCGAGCATCGCTCACTCCTCTCGATTGTTGACACCGCTGCTGTTGCTCGATGAAACGACGAAACGATCCCGGTGCTTCGCGTACTTGGCGTGTTTTTAGAATCGCTGCAAGTACAGGAAAATACGAGGGCCGATGGTCGACGATCGACGCTGACTTTTCGATCGACAACCACGCGTTATTTTAAACGATGACTTTAACGTCTGCTGCCATACGACGGAACATTGCCGAAGGTGGATGACCGAAAAGATATTCGTCGAAGCTTGGTATTTCGTTACGAGTGAAACGGAAGTTAAACTGTGGTTCAGTTTAGTCGAATCTTGATGGGTAATTGCAACGAACGTTGTTGATTCGACACGATCGAATCTCGTAACATGTGAAACCGGCGCACTATCCAGACTGTTCTGTGATCGCGGTGCAAATATATCGCCAACGTGGAAACCTTGTCGATTAGTATTTTCACGAAGCAAAGTAAAAGTGTTTTCATAAGGTGGAAAGTAATTGGAAGAAGAAGATCGGTCATCGATCGCCATAAGGATTCTACAGAGACTAGGAATTCTTCAGATTCGCCGCTGTTGAGAGGAAAGCGCCGCGTGGAAATTCGACCCGATGGAACAGCAAAGAATTTCATCAAGATCGTCTTTCGAATTGTCGAGATTTCGCGTTTGTGTTGAGAATTAATCTATTTTAATGAGATATCGTTGGAAAGTAGCCAAGTGAGGAAAAGGATGGCTCTACTGTCGAACCACCACGAATATCCAGTTTCTACTGAGATCGTAACAACTACGTACCCGACGACGACCAGGACTTACGACACTTTGTATCCGTCGCCGTACAATTCCCCGAATTACGACTCTATCAAGGTCGCGTATAGTGAGAATTACGCGCACAAAGGTGAGATCACCCCGCAAAAAGGAGCAGAGACGGTCAGTTATGGGAAAGAGGTAGTTGCGAAATATTCCAGAACGCCGGATTCGTACGAAAGAAGCTCGTTTAGCGTTCTGACACCTGTAACGCCTCAAAGGTAAGTTGATATTTTCGCTTCGAGTCCTGCGAATATTTCTCGCCGACTCGTCTTCACGATACATCTCCGCTAGTTGCGAATCAACGCTTTCGTGTATCTGTCGCTTGTGCGAAATCGCGTATTATCGTAGCTTTGTACAAACCAAATAGCGGTATACGTTTATGTAAAACGAAAGTTGTATATAATTGTTTGAACGGAATTCAGTCGAAGTTGAAGTTTCCTACAGTGGTTTCTATTTCGACAGATATCGAGGGAAATTTCATTCGAACAGGTTTGGTAAGTAAGTGATTTTCCTCGTCGTGTAGCTGCCTAGTTTCGGCATGTGTTCTATCGATAATCCAACAACGACTTTATTGTAATCGAACAGCATGACACGAACGTTTAATACGGTTGTTCTATCGCACTTAATTCGTAAAATATAATCAATGTATATAATTATGATTATATACAATTATAAACGTTAGACAAGTGTGGAGATCATCGCGAACGATCTGCTTTTGCTTGGTTCGAGCGTGAAATGATATTAAGATAATTGCCAGTTTTGAAATCGTAACACTAACGTTGTTAGCGCAACGACTATCGAAATGACTAAATCGTAAAAACGATCTCGATGGTCTGTTACAACGCATGTGTATTTTACACGATATCAATACAGCTGGAGAATAAACGATACGAGGTAAATAATCGAAATAGCTATAGTAGTAACGTATATGAGAAGGATGTACAGCAGCATTTTCCTTGCGAATGCGACTCGTTACGTGTTAATCGCGTGGCTTGAATGATCACATTATAATCGATATAATTTTGATAGGTACGAGCCGCAGCACGCGATAAATCACACCGCCTCTCCGGGAACGATGCTGCACGAGGACAGTTCCGTGGAGTATCATCCGCCAGCCTATTGCTACGAAACTCCGCCTCAAGAACAAAAATTTCAGAGCCTCGAGGCCGGCAAGCCGATGCAGATGATGGTCGAGCAAAGAAGCAATTGTTGGGAACCTGTTACATCGGCGCAGGTAAATCTCAATGGATCGTAGTTTTTAATTGAGAAGATCTCGCGACTTTGTTTCTGAAAGAAAATGACATAAACTTGAGTTGAACTGACGTGGCTATTAAAGGGGTGTCCTGAATTAGAATGTTCTAAAACAGCGTCTTTTCGTGATTTTTTTTAGAAGGGAAGCAGAGAAATGAAGTTATTGAATTTTGAGGTATGGTTTTATATATGTTTAACGAATGCAAACAAATTTTTTTTTAAAGTAAAAAAAGAAATTGTAACGGATTTCTGAGCCTATTTCATGGACTGCAGTTTTCAATCGGTGGGAAAGATCCACCTCGTAATTGTTGACCGAAAGAAAAAACCAAAAAAGGATTAAATTATTATATACTTTTCTTCTCGATAAACTAAAAAAAAAGGCAGAAAATAGTGTGAAATTAAAAGTTTTGACGGGTTTAAAGAAAACATGTGTTTTATAAAAAGAAAAAATAAACGTTAAAGTGCTGTATCAATTATTTAAAAATACTTTTTGACGAACTTTTTTAGTTCATCGAGAAGAAAAATATATAATAATTTAATCCTTTTTTGATTTTTTCTTTCGGTCAAGAATTACGAGGTGGATCCTTCCAGCCGATTGAAAACTGCAGCCCATGAAATAGGCTTAGAAATCTGTTACAATTTTTTATTTTACTTTAAAAAAAATTTTCTCCTGTCGAGATAGACACCGTGACATTTCATAGACTTGATTTCACGTTTGTACGAAGATGCACTGTTTTAAAAAACACGTTTTGCGAAAGAAAAACACTTTCCGGACAACCTAATATATACATATCCATTTTGTTCTATTATTACAAATAGTGCACAAATGTGGTGCATCTATCGTTTGCTTACAAAACGAAAGAAACTTTGGGAACAACCTAATACATTTTTAAAATATCAAATATCTTGGAATTTCTATTGGGTTGGCAACTAAGTCATTAAGTGATAATGACAAAATCCGCAATCACTTAATTGCCAACCCAACATGTGCGTTATCTAATTAGCTTCAAATTTGATGAACAACGTGGTATCTCGTTAGAGTGGGAATCAAATTTCCAAATTTTCTTGGCAAGCGGTTTGCACGGTCACGGCTCCAAATTTTTCTATCAGATGTTAATTTCGATTCGCGTGACAGGAGCCTACGTTCGGACAAGCGAATTCAACCGGGTATTTATCGAAATTTACATGGCAGATTCGCGAAATCTCGTTTCAAACGCACGGTGTTCGAACACGTAAACGACGTAACTAATCTGAACGAAGCTTCGTCTCGATACATCGACCTGTCGGATCGACGCGAGAGGCGAATAAAGGTTAACGAATGAACTGTCACGAATGAACGATTTACATTGACGCAAGATGTGTAAATTGGTTTTGTAGAAACAAGTGTCGCCTACCAGCAGCCCTCGCAGAGGAAGACGACGCTCCAGGGACATTCCGCCATCGCCAAGCGTGTTGAAGCGCCGGCGTTTGGCCGCGAATGCGCGCGAAAGACGTCGAATGAACGGTTTGAACGATGCTTTTGATAAATTACGCGAAGTTGTACCGAGCCTTGGGGCGGATCACAAGCTCAGTAAATTCGAGACGTTGCAAATGGCGCAGACCTACATCGCCGCGCTCTGTGACCTCCTTCAGAGACACGATGGCAAGTGGCAGTGAAAAAGGAACAACTGCGAAAGGCCAACGTTCCAGTATCTACGTTCTACGTATGTAAACTATCGCTTACAAGTATTTAGAAATGTATTTAGAAAAATATTTTCGAGCCTGGCGATTCCAATGTTGCGTTAACTTGGTGTTAACTAATTGGCAAGGAAATTGCAAATAAAACTGTAATCGTATCGAGTAATAATCGTTATAACTTTGTAAAATGTACAAGTAATCTTTCTGACAATGTGTTTAGATTTTTAAGTCTGCAGGGCAATATTTATTCCATTGATATGTGTTGTGTGTATTGCGTTCTTAATTAATTTGCATGTAATTCGTACTTTTTATTCGTGGATCGTACACGACTACGATCACAGACGGCTAATAGTCCAAAGATATATTAGATAACATTTAAAAACGATTTAATAATAATTTCATTATATACAGGGTGGTTGGTAATTGGTGGTACAAGCGGAAAGGGGGTGATTCTACGCGAAAAAAGAAGTCGAAAATGTAGAATAAAAAACTTTTTTTTAAATTTTTCCATCGAGACAACGATCTACAGTGAGATCCGTTATAACGAGACGCGATAAAGTGCACGCGTACCGAGCGAAAATTCAAAGTCGATTTTCTCGAAAACAAAGCCTGGAATGAAATATTTTTATTCTATATTTTCGACTTCCTTTTTCGCGTAGAATCACCCCCTTTCCGCTTGTACCACCAATTACCAACCACCCTGTATATAATGAAATTATTATTAAATCGTTTTTAAATGTCTACGTATTATCGTAATCTATTTATATTATTGCTGTTGCGATACATATTTCGTATCACTGCTAATTTTCTGCTACGTATGTAGAATTTAACATAGAATTTCATTCGTTTAATGTAAATTTATTCAATGTTTTAGCCGATAAAACGCGCCAGAAATGATAGAAATAGTGGGAAAGCGTAATTGAAGGAGTAATAGGATAATTTAAAAGATCGGTGCCATTATTGTAATACCTAAATAAATACTAATTTCATAGACATCGTAAACATATTGTATTTATAATAAAAATTAACGCGAGATCGTAATAATTATTTATCGTTTAAGAAGCTTTCTAAATTTTTACTTATCACGTTTTAGATTCGTAACTAGTACCATGCTCTTCTGTTTCGATTTATTAGGTTGTCCGAAAAGCGTCTTTCTTTCACAAACATGCTTTTCACAACAGTGCACCTTTATACAAACTAAGTCTGCGAAATGTCGCGGTGTTTAGAATAAAATGGATCGTACGTAATTTGACAAAATAATATAAAACAAAAAACTGTTGTACGTGTATTATTTCCTCATAGAACGAAAGAAACTTTACGGACAACCTAATAGTTTATGAACTAACGTTCAAGAGCAACGCCAGTGACTCGTGCGTTTATTGTATATTTATGTATTTATTGTGTAGCTAGTCAGGAATTGGAAAAATGCGATTTCGACATTTATCGAGCTAGGAACAATAATATTTCGTACCGTCCATTTGATAGAATAAGTAATTCACGAAGCCAAAGAAGAATTGTCGAACGACGCGAAGATTCGAGGACGTCGAATAACCGTAAGTGATAATTTCTAGATTAAGTCGTTTAAAAGAAGATTCGTGTGAATATTATATCAATATGTTATGGGAAATTTATATCGATGTAAACTATTGTAAATAAAATACCCGAAGATTCGAACGAAAGATTTTCTCGTGTCTTGAAAATTTCCAAAGTAAATTAAAAACGACAATGTCTCGTAAGTCATTACGCATTACCCTGGTCCATCCAAATTTTTCCAAACCGAAGAACTGGCAGCTGTTTTCAAAGGCAAAACGATCAAACTTGTCGATCATCTCGAAAGCGGAAAACCAGAAGAATAAATTTCGAGGCTTTGATGAATTAATCTTCAATGGGAAACTTTCAAAATCGTCAGTTTAATAGACTAACGATGAATTAGTAAATTTGTATATCTATGGAATACGTGTAATTGCGCACGCTAATAACTTGCCAGGGAATCTAACGATAAATAATCATTAAACGAATAAATAAAATTTTATCGTTCACGCTTATTCATCGTGAAATGAACGTAAACGATGTTTTGCATCTGATTAATAGAAGATGGCTGTTTTAATAACATGTTTAATATAACATAGCGTTATTACTACGTATAAGATAAGAATAGCGAGAAAACTAAGCAGAAAGACGGAAATCTTTTGCGATTCATAAGGAAAACGATAAAGATATTATCCACAGAATTTCCAAAGTAACGTTAAGCAGGTTGCCCTGTCGAAGTCTTGGAATTTCGTTCGTAAGAAATTAAAAAGGAACGTTGGTTGGCGATGGAACGGATAGAAAAGGATGACAGTGATCGGCAATCCTTTTCCATGCGGCAGATTGGCGAGATTGAAAGAAAAAAAATGTCTGTTTGGAGGTGCGTGGGCGGACAGCGGCACGTGCCGCACAATAGAACTCGTTAGCAGTTTTGCATCGATTCTCTCGTTTCTCTTTTTCTCCAAACGAAGATCCACCTTTCTGTAATAAATAGGCATTCCTTCCAATCTTACATACTCGATGATTAGAGATCATTAATTATTCGGATGGGCACGTGCCACGACTCATATGCTTCGCCAAGGCTAAAACGAAATCGCGAGATTCCTGGAAATACATGGAATTTAGTAAAATTCACACTAAAATGTTGGTCGAGTAGAAATAAATTGAGAAAAATAATTTGTTCGTAGCACGTGCACGATTCACTCTGATATAATTTTCGTAGAGGATTTGAGTAGAGGATGGTTGATCGTGAGATTTCTTAGACGAGATTGCTCGTTGTTGAAACCGCCAAGTATATTTAAAATGTTAAATAAATAAATACAGTCACCGTTCGTAAAGACAGTGTACAAGTTGCAAAATAAACTCGTTGATAACTGATCGATACTCGGTAGATACTCGTTGGTAATTAAAATCTTTTCGGCTGCGTTTTATTTATTATTACATTACGTGTTTCCTAACGTGTTCCTGATATATCGAGGCAAAACAACAACATGAATCGTATTGTTTTCTAGCTCATGCGCCGCTGCAATTCACTTGGTTCATCTTCCACTTTTTCATGATTCCGGATCGATTAACGAGTGATCTGTTACGAGCGATTATTACGTCGACAGTGGATTTTACATTGAAATTTTTAATCATTTACCTTTTACGAATAGAAACTGCGATCGTCTCACCGAATACGTACATCGTCCTGCTCGTGTATTTTCGATTTTCTCAAAAATTGCAACCGGCAAAAGCATATAAACCTACGTGTAAGAGACATTTCAATCAATCTTGGAAAATCGATCGTTCAATTAAATCAAAATTGCAACTGTTAAAACTGTTTACGTAAACCGATATTCTCAAAAGTCGTAAAGCTCGATCTAATAAGCTCGAGTGAGTTTGCTGGTCGCTTATTACAGTCTTTGATACGTTGAATTAAAAACAAAGTTGAAAATAAATTATATTTATTCGCGATTTTATTTATCACCTTCCCTCGGAGTTACGCGAATCGAACAAATAACAAAATCGTATGAGCAAAACGCGTATGTACCAACTTCTACATGGAATTAATATCGATAAGCATGATGATAAAAAGGAGATGGAACAAAAGGCGAATCAGCATCAGCAGAGGTATCTTATTTTCACGAGATCTTCGATATAAAAGCGTGAAAGTGTAAGAGCGAAGAAACACGCGTAAAAGTGTAAGAGCGAAGAAACACGCGTGCGTATCCTTTTTTCTGTCGATGAAGATTTCGTGGAAATTCGACTCGCTGTCAAAAGGACGTACGCCTGGACGTTGCGTGTAATCGAATTAGCGACGCGAACGAAGAGTGACAAAAGAGTACAATCGTGAAATTTCTGAAAAAGACAACACGTTTCAGTTGCAAGCTGAACGCTGAAACGATGTTCGTCTGACAACTGAAACGTGTGTTTGGTTTAATGGAGCACGCGGGGAAAGAACAGAGCAGAGAATTCACGAGACGAATTTGACCGAGCTGAGAGCTGGAGTTAGGGCGTGACCAAAAGTGGTCGACTTTTCGAAATTGCTATTTCAGGTAAAATTCGTGCCGCTTACGATCTTTCACGCTGGTTTATTCGACGATACAAAACAGCAATTTTCGCACTTCTCTCGTTCACTCTTTGGCGCGTAATCCGATTGTAGTTTTTCGTCTGCGTAAAATTCGGTGTGAGAATATGGAAAATATTATTCCAAGTAATCAAATTATTCTTTTATCTAATCGATCAACACTTTTCGTTAGGAAAGTGAGGGTAACAATGCTCATTGATTATGACCCACGTTAATGAATGAAAATAGGCGGAGGAAGCTCATGGCTGCTATCGTTCATGGAAAACCCAAGCTTTTCCCGTTAAATAAGTACCCGCTTTCTCTATCATTTTCAAGAACGAATAATAAACCTAAGGACTGTTCTAAGGACCACTCGTAAATCGAATATCCTTGCAATTTCGTTATAAAGATCCTGTTTATGGTGGTTCTCTAGATTTATTAAGGTGCCTGGGCCTTTGACGGTCAGACAATGAACGACGTCACACGGATCATTACGAACGCGACGTAATAAAGCTTCTCGTATAATAAATATTGCGATTTGAACAGCAATACGTGCTTATTCCAGATAACTTTTCAATTGGACGTTGTTTC
Organism: Bombus impatiens; assembly: GCF_000188095.3. NCBI lineage: Eukaryota > Metazoa > Arthropoda > Insecta > Hymenoptera > Apidae > Bombus > Bombus impatiens. The sequence continues at coordinate 825,172 of NT_176533.1, read as the reverse complement.
AAATGTTTTAACATTACGAAAAAATATTATTAAGAATATTTATTACATGCGAGGATGTCGTTACGTCCTTTCCAAATCTCAATGTATCGGCAACCTCTGGGCAGAGCTGTAAATTACAACGTTGAAATAGTTGGACAGCAATTTGGTCATAGAGGGAAAACAACAACGAAAGGGCGGTTTCAGAGTTAAACTCGCGCGCGACCGACGATTCTTTGGCAGAAATTACACCCTAATTGCTGTGACGTGTTGCTCGATAACGAGCCATAGCCACGGTTCTAAGTGCACGGCATCCTAAAGGAAGAACGATTCGTTCCAGGTTTGCGAGATCGAGCGTACCATTGAGAATTTTGTGACACCTCGCTACCCTTATGGTGTCAAAGCCAGCACCCTCTATGGAATTACGATCCCAGCCACCTGACTCCGTGTCGAAAGATTTTGCCACCGCTCTCTTTCTCTCTCACTTTTCGACCGCAAAACTCGTTAACCCTTTTCGTGATGAAAACTCTCGTTGACCTAACCCGCAAGGAACTGGAACCCATAGGATAGTTTGTATTGGAAAAACCTAGTCTGACCCGGCTTCAGAGAAATAACACGGTCGAAATTCGTCTCGAGTACTCCCATGGCGCCGTGTTTCTTAGTTTTTTTTTTTTTCGGAATCCATTGTGTTTGTCCAGTATAACGTAGACTTTCCTGGAATAGGGGGAGCGGAAAGAATCGAGGGAGGAATCGAAACGATATCCGAAAATGGCACGGTGTTCTGTTCGTACCGTTTCGTAGAGAAATTCAAAACAATCTGAGAGAGTAAATTACCGAAAGTTGCATAACAATTCAAAGATAAATTTTATTATTGTATACTGGATTGGTAGATGGAGATTTCAATTCGTTTATGGAATATCTGGAAACGTTCGTTAAGAATCTTTTGTCCAAGTGGCATTTTTCACTTATATTCGTAAATTATATTTGCAGAAATTATATTACGTTTGCGCTATAATTATAACATAACCAGCAAATAAACCTGTTTTAAGTTTGTTTTCTTAGAGTGCCTATGCGACGATCGCTGTGGACGGAGTACTTTTTCGCTAGACTGAACTCTGTTGATTGACTATTCAAAGCGGAAATCGTAATAAGTTATAGTAATTCTTTTGCACGAGATTAAATGATTCAAGAGCGTTATTTTTTAGTATTAATTATTTATTATAAACATTGAAATTTATAATAAACTAGAATTTGGGTAATAAACTAGAAAACGATAAACTAGAAAACTAAATTTAGTAAATATAACACAAGTTAATAATTTGGTTGTGTGTGAAAAATTTCAAAACAATTATCGATACATAATCCGACATCGCATTTTCTGCATTCGTATCGCGTGTCGCTCCTTCTCTTATTTTTCACACAAACGACACATTTTCTTCTTTATAATTGTGTTGTGCCGACCCGATTAAGGCATTTTGATGGAAAATGCCTATCGATTAAACGAAATGGTAAATCCTCAGGCTTTCTCTTTCCTCCTCCTACCATGCTTCTACGTTGGAAATATTTTCGTAAAATGTCTCTTATCAACGCTAAATGAAATTCACTAAATTTTTGTTTCGAAGCAGTAGATTTTCGATATAAAAAATTATGCATTATATATAAGGAATGCATTTATATTTATGTCACACAAACGTAATGGTATTACTTCTGCGTAGGTGTTCGGAAAAATTGACAAACGCATATATTATAGAAACTGCAAGAATTCTTTCTTACCTTTCTCTAGTAAGATATAAACTTATAGTTACGCTATAAGCAACGAGACAGCAATTTAGGTAAAAATGAAATGCTGTTTAAAAAAGTCGAAGAACGAAGAAAACTGTCAAAAGATGAGGTCAACGTCGCGTCGTCATTCATCGACAATGAACTAAACTTTCGTTGGAAAGAGTGAGAGAAAGGAGAAGAGAGAAAAACACCTCAAACATGTGTTGAAAACACCAACACGTATATGGCAGAGCAGTAAATTCCGAGTGTTATACACACGGCTTTTCTCTTCTCGTTCAAGTTTGATAACCGCGTGGTGACGCACGAAACATGCGCAAGTATCAAATCAGTTGTTGAACTAAAGTAGTAGTCGTCACACCACACACTCCAACCCAATCTCGAACGTTTTTTGAAGAACATCAGTGCGAAATAACAATGAAGAGAGGAGAGGCCAATGGACACTGCCATTCGAAACCTATTATTCCACACATCAGGTGAAAAAACGCTATAAAGACGATCAACCAGTGTCATAAAACACCGCTGATGACTAAAGAAAGATAGAGGATAGAGGTGCTTCATTGAGAAAGTCGTTCGATGTAGATGTCGACGCCTCGGACCCCACCAACGTATAACGTTCGAAATCGTTATTATATAGAAACTCGTACACAATGCGACCACTAGCGAGAAACCAGTTGCACTTTCTGCTACGCCTATGTACCGCAAGGAAGTATGATGCGTTTGTTAGCCTACCGCTAGGCGCAGCAATAACGATAACTGCAGAATTCGCCATACCTTTCACAGAGACTGAACATCGCAAAGGTTATAAACGAGGACGATCGCTAAAATTCTAGAAGCCTAATACATAGAAATGAGGATAGTAAAAATGTATTAAAAAGATCTTATCGTTTAACGGAATTACGATGGTTTTCAGCGAGGAAAGTATTCGACGTTTGAATGCTTGAAAGTGCAGGAATTTGAATAATTCGCTGCGATATACGCGTAATAGATTTCTTCTGAAGTATTCTGTAATTAATTTCTGATGACAAATGTTCGAATAGAATGGGAAGCAATTACGAAGCGACCATTGGCTTTTTTAATTAGTTAGAGAGATAAGCGCGATACGAGCGGTTCGGAGACCAAGCTAAATAACTTCGCATTTTGAGATTTCTTAAACTTTAGCCCCGAACCACTTGCTTCGTACTTCTATCGCGTAATTTCATCGATCTTTTCTACTTTTTGTTTCGGGCAGTTGCTCGATTTTACAAACGAGTGGCTCGTTGCTTTTACCCTGATGCTACGTATCGCTGTTTCGCTCTGACAGTGGTACAACAACTCAAGGAAAGCAAACTCTAGCGACAGGGGCGTTTCAAAATTTACAAAGAAATCTTCGCGAATTATTTCAACGACGTTACGAGGTCGACTTAGCGCAAGATATGGCACTACTCGCGAAAGCAGTTCAACCTTGCACTTGCAGCGTCACGAAAGATGAACTCAGGGTTGTTCTGCACGGAGTCTGGGGCTGCACTTTAAACATAAAGTAAAACTTTAAACTTCAAACTGCTTTCAAGTTTGCGCTCTTTGGATTAAAAAATGGCAACACTAAGGTCAACTAGATGATAGCTATAAGCAACAATTTTATTCTCTAACGCGTTTTATCCTTTTACACGCTAAAGATGCAAACATAATACTTTTATTCGCTAAAAGTAAATTTGAAATCGTTCGGGCTGCGCCCAAGCAATGTATCGACGCATAGTTTCGGACGAAATCTTCGCAATGTCCAATTAAATGGAAAACGTGGAACGTTTCATTAAGAAATTCGTCCATTTCATCCGCAACGTGTATCAACGTGTAGCAACACGAGAGATCGTTGGTTTCTTGCCACCGCAGCTTTCCACGTCTAACCATCGTCATCCTCCTAAAGTCTGCGGTGTGTCTCACGGTGTGCTGAGACTGCTGAAAGCGTCGCCTAAATTACGCTTCGATTAGGGTGATGATCCCGAGAATTCGTAATATCCAGTTGTATTATATCGACGCAGGTATTCGAGCAACCGCAGAGGCGTCGTGATGCGGCGACAGAAGTAGACGCCAGGAGAAAAAAAGTTGGCGGCGAAATTGCCGAATTCACGGTAGGACATCGGCAACCATGCATCGTGTAGTTATTACAGTTTTAGAAAAAAATTAGACTGGACCGCGTGTCGACAGAAACGCAAATGCTTGGCCGCTTTCAATGCAAAATTCGCATCTCTTTCCTTTCTCTATCGTCGATCGACCTCTTGTTCGCGTTTTTCGTCTCGTCCGCTCTTACGTAACTGTGATTCTTCGACGCGTCAGTTGCTCGAAAATAAGAAACTCGAAATCTCCAACGTGTAACTGCCTCCGAGCATGTAACAAATCCAATCCTTCGACAGTAACATTTACAAAAGAGAAAATTGTCTCTTCATCGACGATCCACCGAAACTTTGATATATTATTACTCCGTACATATTGTTTCAGATATTATGCGTGGTACGACGTTACGAAGACCAAGTCATGGAATCTTCAACGGAACTGATTGTCTCGATTATTTCATCGTACAGCATCGAAATACAGGTTTTCTATTACGATGTTATAGTTGCATTTGCAGGTAAACGTATTTCGGTTATTTATACGTGTCGTAAGAATTTTTAATCCAAAGAGCGCAAACTTGAAAGCAGTTTGAACTTTTAGAAGGTTTATAAAAAAGAGATGAACGTTTTACTTTATGTTTAAAATACAGCCCCAGACTCCGTGCAGATTTTGACAAATAGACGTCGCGTCGCAGCTAAGCTACGCTGTATAGCTGTTCCAGGTATGTACCATTTTGGTAATAATTTTTGCAAATTAAATATTGGTTCGCGCAATGTACGCTCGTATTAATACAAAAGGCTTTTAATAGGCATATTTACTTCCGAAAGAAAAATAAATACCACCGCCGCGGATGAAGATTTGCCTCATTAAAGATACCAATTATTATTTAATCATCGGCGCGCTGCTCAATTTCGCTCGACTGTCGAACCATATGTTTCATTGTCCGTATAAATTGTTACCTCGATGTCAATTTTTTCGGGCTGCAATTTTTTACCTCTTGTCGTTGAACACGTACCATCGTATTATCGACACGGCACGCGCCCTGTCCAAAATATGGCGAACAGATGATCACGATGAATACCCCGAAAGCTGTAGGTGCATTCACAGTAGACATCGAAATTTCGTGGACGATCGTTTCGGTATCACGGCTGAAAGATGAATAAGCTTCGTGTGCCGAACAAGTGTTTCGAACAGATCCAACGAATCCAACCAGATCACGAACGAACAGATATTTTTTGTTCTATCAAGCATCTGGAAGCTCGTACGAGATTCGTTTCTGTCGTAGAAACACGGACACCAATTACACGATACTCGAATGACAACTCATAAATTAAGTTGAAACCGTTCGTTCTAAATTCTATGATCAGGATTTTTCAAAAAGCTTGCGACAAGTGTGAACAGGCTGATATATTTGCTTCAGCGATTATCGCGTCTATAGTTAAGGGAAGGTATAGTCTAATTCCTTGCAGTCGTCTCGTCGAGTTCAATCGTTGTGAGTCGTAAAGACAGTATCGCCTTGTAACGCGATTTACGTCTTGAAATGCGTTTCCAAATTCACATTTAGGATCAGTGATAATATCCACGCATTTTTACGTGTTCACGAATGCGATCAAACAAGCAGAACCTAAATCTGGACTTAGGAGTCAGATCAAGTAAAAATTAGTAAAAAGGCTGTCAAAATTACATTAAGTCTATATTTTTCTGTAACCTAACGCAAAATTAATATACTTTGGGCTCTGGGAACCAGAAATAGAAATTCGCTTCACCTGCTACGTGTTACGATAAATATTTATCTTCTGCAACTTGAAAATTTCGTACATTTTTGCATATTATACGCATCGTGTGCATTTTCGTGCTTTCCAGTTTCCCACAAATTCATGAAAATCCAGTCTATTCGCGTCGGTAATCACGGAGTCGCGGTAATTATACCGATTGTATAAATAAAATTCGGCTAAGTGACGAACAACACGAGCACATCCTGCATCGTCCATTAGAAACGCAGAGAACGATGCTTGTCGATTAGTTTATATTCCTCTTTTGTCCTTTACTTGTCGTTCGAAAGCGTCGTATCAAAGCCATATAACTAGAAATTGCTTGTCGATGACAAGGTCGCTCGTTATGAAACAATTTTTAACTATCGATTCGCAGTGACAGCGTTCTGCCGGCCAATTAGAAGCTAATTGATCCCCTGTGCTACGTTTATAGTAGCCGGTTACCAAGCACGGTCACGCTTTGATGGTCAGGATGTAACCGATGCAACAGATGACACCGGCTTCTCGATGCCACCACCCAAGCCTATCACTACACCAGGGATACCACATTTATTCTCCGCCCCATAGACTCGTGCCATGTGGCGATCCCTTCGTCCACGTGGAACACATCTTCCGACACGTCATCGATACAGTTAATTTACGACCGTGCCACGCTCTGTCCCGAACAGATATACCTTTCGACTTTGGTGAACCCAAAGGATCGGCTGTGTTCACGGGATTGACGAAACCTTCAGGTTGTGGATTGTTTTTTTCCAGGAAGGTTTTGGAGTAGGGCGAAGTAGTAAGCATACTCGTCACATCGTAAAGTAGTTCGGATATGTTTGTTTATAGCTCAAATGTATAATACGAATTTAAAGTTCAAGTTAATGTTAATGGTAAACCGGTATTTTTATTGCGTTGGCAACTAAGTTTTTTTCCTTTTTTTTATTTAATATTTCACATTCACAATTTGTCCTATTTGGACATTTGGTAGAATCTTTTATCTGTTTGATTATCATGTGGGTGGCTACCCCTATGTAATGACAAAATCCGTAATCATTTAGTTGCTAACACAATACAACACGGTTTGAGAAACTGTGGAAAACCTCGTGCAACGCGGTATCTCCATAACGCAATTTTGTTCTGTCACGGTTCGAGAATTGGAGAAATTGGAGTCTAAAAAAAAAAAAAAAAAAAAAAAAGAAAATAGAAGTAAAGGAACGCAATGAGAATTTTTAAAAGCAAGCAACGTCATTCGTTGTTTCCTGGTCGAGTCTGTTTTTAGTTCGTGGAGTATCAATCCTTTGCGCTCGAGAATTTGTTTATAGGAAAGTGGCAACTCCAAGCTTCTCGGATAAACAGTGGATGATACCTTTTACGACTAACATAAATAATATTAATGTGTAATATTTTGATAGTAACTTTACAGTTGCAAAATTTAATATAAAATTGTACATTCACTGTTGTTTCTTCTGTTCGTCTAACCTTGTGTAAATTCTTATATTTCTATCAATTTCTCAATTTTTGTTAATACAAGAATTTACATGAAATTACACGAACGAAAGAAATAACAGTGAATGTACAATCTTAAATTAAACTTTGAAACCAGTCACTTGACCGAGCCTGATAAGGCCAGCGTTCAATTAATTATTGATCGTTTGAATAAACACATTTCTCTTAGTTGCAAAGAAATACAAACAGCGTGCTTTTGTTAATTAATCGAAACCTATCGTTACACGAAAAATATCCATAATTCTATAATCGTAATATCACAAACATACCAAAGTCTATATAAATCTAAATCCGACTCGCTCGATTCCAAACTTCGATCGACCTACCAGTACAATTTCTACAAAATTATTTCGCAGATGTATCGGTATCCAAAATAGACGAAGAATTCAGCGTGATGCGCGAGTAAATGATCACTTTTTCGTATCTGTATTTTACTTCTTTCTCCATCACATTTCGAATAAATACCAACGATATTTATCGTTCTTTGAGAGAATATTCCGCAAATAAATTTTTCATCCGCGAGAAGCTGCGAGAACGACCATTTTTTAACATTCCTCCGTATCGGAGTCTACGAAAAATTGGACCGACAGTAAACGCGTTAAAAGAACGCACTACCGACAAGCGTACCAGAGTCTGTAAAACTAAAACAAGCTTCTTCAAAGTAGGCCGCATTCTGAGCGCTCGGAACAAACGCGTTATCTGCTCGGGGTTGAGTCGCGTGTAGCCAAAGCCAAGTACCGTACTTACACGAACCAGGTAATGATGCAAGTCTTTATCCTGGCTTTGTCGAGCGGCACTTCGCACAATGTCGTCGAAAGAATATTCGCGGCTACGTTCGCGACGATTTCTCGAGCTTCGACAGGAAACGTCCATTAGCGTTCCGCTTAAACGACGATTTATGGCTACGGTACCCGTTTTCTTCTCTCGCCACCTTATTTTCTTCTTTCTTTCTTTTCTTTTGTTTTCTTTTTTTTTTTTTGTCGTCCCTTCCCCTGCTTCGGCACCCCCGCCTTGTTCTCGTTTATCCGACAATTGTCAAGAAAATCGCAGTACCAGCGAGTCACAGGTTTACAGTAACAGGCGGCAGGTAACTGGTGAGTTTTTAGCAACGAGGCTTCCGAATCGGTCAGGTAATTTTAACGACGATGTAACGCCGGCGTCACCACCCGTCATAAAGCACGATCATCACAGATATCTGTCTCGGGATGGCTCGGCTAAGTGAAGTATCGTGTTCCTGCACCGAAGTTCGACTACCACGGATTTGCTGATTCGATCAGCGACGAGCTGTGTACACGCAGGACGATGGCTACCAACGAGTAGAATTATTTCGTTATTGGGTGGAGAAATTATATCGGTGAATTTTATTGATTGGATATCGATTAGATCGTTCGTTCGAGGAAGTAACGGTATGTCAGATTATTAGAGTTTCACGGTGTGATGATTAGACGACATGTTTGTGATTCGTCTGGAATGTTGTTACTTTCGAAAATATATTTTCGTCGATTCTCTCCATTCCTTTCTTTCTTAATTTCTCACAAATTCACGAATATCTTCTAGTTTCATTGTAAGACGACTCGCCCAATGGTGATTGTGTCGGTTATGCAGCGAAAGATTGGAATATATTGTACGTATCTCTTATTTTAATTGCAAATTCGAAAATAAATAATTGCTGTGGAAATTTTATTTCGATACGTCCCATAAAATGGAATAGAATTATAATGGGAATAGAAACTAATCGTCGAAGTAATTGCTTCAAGAAAAACTCTACGTCTCTTCTTTTGTATACCCGTGACCTGGAGGCTGCTATTACGAAGAAAATAGAATTTAGCGGAACAAATTCAGAACAAGGAGAGGTCCATATTATTGTGCCCTTGAATAAAAATATTATTTTGGGTTACAAGGTCTAGCAACAAAAGAGCTATAGGTAGATTTCTATTGCTGTTTCTTGTGGCCTCCAGCTACAGCTATCTACCGAGAGTAACTGTTTGGTAATGTCCTATACTATAATATAAACCTACACTTATTTCAATATATTTTTTTTATTGCAAATTCATCCACTCGTTCCTCTATCAATCAACCTCGATACGAATAACATAAAATCAGACAGATACGTGGCATCCTCGAAAATTAATGCCGATTGCTTCGTTTAGCTATAATCGTAGCGAACTATGAACGAGGTAATAGCGAAAAAGCTACTGGGTTGTCTGAAAAGTTTTATAAGGAAATAATAGACGTACAATGTTTTTTCTTTTATATTAGTTTATGGAATTATGCACGAACATAATAGTAGAAATATAACGAAATGGATCATACCTAATTCGATAAAATAATACAAAACAGAAATTGTTGTTCATCTTATAAAACGAAAGAAACTTTTCGGACAACCTATATGTATTCCTATTACATTTGTTGTACATAACGAGACACGGTGGCCAATAAGTATCATATCGGATCGATTACATCCGAGTATAGGTTCAAAGATCCCCCTTGCAAGCATGAAAAGTTTCATCCCTTTGGTTTGTACACCCTATGAAACACTTGACTGCTAACCCTCCCTTCTGTCATTCGAGTTTCCTCCTTTGAACTCGGTCGACCGTGATAAAACCTAAACTGCGTCGGAATCATAAACCGTGTCGTTGAAAATATAAATTACAAATAACAAGCGCGCTAGTATTTAATAATTTGTGCATACGAGTCTGTGTAAATAATATATGTCGGAGATGAAAGGATATCGGAGCCTTTCTTTTGGAAAGTTTGGGAAAGTTCCCGATACTTTAGTCCAGACTCTTTATTATAGCTGGACTTAAATAATAAAACTGAGAAATGGTTGTTTATGATTTAATTCGATGCCGCGTGCCTGAGATTTGTGACAATTCTGTGGGTAACTGGTGGTACAAGAGAAAAGGGGGTGATTCTACGCGAAAAAAGAAGTAGAAAATATAGAATAAACATTTTTCGTTCGAGGATTTCTTTTCGAGAAAATCGACTTTGAATTTTCGCTCGGTACGCGTGCACTTTATCGCGTCTCGTTATAACGGATCTCACTGTAGATCGTTGTCTCGATGGAAAAATTAAAAAAAAATTTTTATTCTATATTTTCGACTTCTTCTTTCGCGTAGAATCACCCCCTTTCCGCTTGTACCACCGGTTACCAACCACCCTGTATAAGGGTAGTTCCACCTGGACCGAGATTCAGTCAGACAAGTCCTACTTGTACCGTGGACAAGTATGTTGGGTCAGACCAGAATCGTGGCTAAATGGCATTCGTAACTTCCTAATAATCACATTTGTATCAGTAAATATCATCTATAGTACATAACAACGATGGCCAATTCGCGTGAAGATTTGTTATACGCCCCTAACTGCAATGGTAACCCGACATAAATATCTAACATTTTGCGAGTTTTCTTACGTGATAACGATACACAATGAGTTGTGAAATTGTTAGAAATTGTTAGAAATACAACGATACAAATTTCTTCGTGCTACTCTGCAAAAGAATTTGCTTTAGTTTTTGCACTCTGTATTTTCCGGTGTATTTTTCGTATATTTTCAGGTGTTACGCACGAGTAAGTATATCGCGTATTTCATTTGGAATTTCAATGAAAGAAGAACGTTCAGTATAAAAAATGTGCATTGTACCAGGTTGTCCGAACCAAGCTTCGTTTAGCGTTCCCAGTGTTGGATGAATAATCCCAAAAGCGTAGCACGTAACGTGAAATTCCTTTTGTACGAAACTAATATTCCGTTACGTATTTTTTTAGAGAGACCAGTCACTTTGACCGGTTCTGGTAGAAATAGCTCGGTCTTAACCACTACGACGAAAAACTACCTGAAGCAGATCCGTGACAAAAACGAGAGATTAAGAACCGCCGGTCTAGAGGGTCTCTTACGCGCGCCAATATCGAGAACCTGGAACACCACCGACGAGTAACAAGTATCGTATCGGCAATAATATCGACCATCGACCGTCTGGCTTCTTTAAAAGTACTACAAGATGCAGGAAAGCGAACCGCCAACGAACAAACTTCTTTCGAAGGCACGCGAGAAGCCAATTTCTCCGAAAGAAAGTCCATAGAGAAGCGAAGAAAATGAGAAGGTCGAAATGCATGATTTCACGTATACAATTGCTGAGGCGATACCTGTTCTCTGGCCATAACGTAACGATAGGTTGGCCGTGTCGCGTAACGGCGTCCGCGTGGCAGCGTAATTTCCCCGAAACGAAAGACTGGAGCGCGAGCGTGACGTTCGTGGCAGAAGTGCGGCTCACGACGCGAAATAACAACCAGCAGACGTATTATTCGAACAGGGTCCAGTTATCCGCGAAAGGGTAACAAAGGGGTTAGCAGAGAGACCGCGGCTAGAAATGATCGGTGTGCGTACGAAGGCAAAAGCGAAGGGCAAAAGCGAAGCG
>NT_176533.1:801588-813346 GCF_000188095.3 Bombus impatiens | reverse complement strand
CAACCGACGATTGGGCCGCGATGCGACGGCACGTCGGGACGACGGGACGCCAGGAAGCCCGCTCACCGTCTCTCGTAATGTCCTATTCCGATGTGTCATGTGCAAGAGATCGTTGGGCCCAGCGGAGCACGACGGCACGCGACCACGGAAACCTCTTCTTCCTCTCTTCACCTTTCTCTTCCTTTTCGTGCACCGCGAGGCGCTGCCTGTTTCGTAGCTGCCCGAGCACAGCTTACGCAGGTATAGGAGAGACGACAGCGGAGGAGCTGTTAGGCCGGTTTCTCAGTTTTTCACTTTTAAATTACGTAGGCGAGATGCCGGGTCATCCCACGAGTTTTGCTACTTTGTCGTGTTAAGTCAAAAGGGCGTACCTGCAATTTACGTTTTTTAAATCAAGTCTCGCGCTGTCGTGTAGCGGCGAAATCGTTTATTTATGCGCGTATCGAGGTAGGAGACCCCCGCGTGTATTCATCGAGACTGAAGATACAACGGTTTATATTTCCAATATGTAGTATCGTGAGTGTTTAGGGTGTAGATTGTCGCTGCTGGCTACGTCCGCTTTCTTCTCATTTTTTGTATCGTGGAAGAAAAATTGGACTTCGGGTCGTCGGGATTGGAACCCGGGTTCCGAACGTTCGCAACTTAAGGCGCTAACCACTGCTTTTTAAATTAATCAAGATACATTTTAATACATTTGGGTATACAATAAACTATTTGGGTATTCGCAATAAACTAGCGCTAACCACTAATTAGTGTCGAGTGATGGTATTTGCTATCGAGTGCCGCCACAGGCCTTTTTTCCACGATACTACAAATATTTTTATTTTTTATTATTTATTTAGACGCGAAATCGCCGATTGCTCGTTGAATGGTCGTTTTTCTCGAAGACACCTTTCGACCGATAGCGCGATATTTAGAACCGAATTTGAAATATTCCCGTAGATGCTATAGAAATATCCAATCATCGTCTCGTTCTACTTCTCTTCGCTTTTCTCGCAAATACGTTTCACCTGTACAACTTTTGTGGTTCTTCGAAGGTACGTGTTTCCAGGCAACGTTTCGCGAACGATCAAACTACCTCCATGGGCAAGCAGATTTTTCTGGTTTTTACAAACACTGCAATCAGCCGGTCTTTAGGAAGATTCGCTTATTAAAATCGCCAGAAGAAAAAGTACTTTGAGTTATTCCATCGATTGAAAATGATACTCGAAGCGTAGCGCGATGATTAAAATGCTGGAAATGTCAGCAATATGAAAGTGGTACGAGAAGACAAAGGAGAAGACAATAAGCCATAATTCGGCGAATAAAGAAGCATCTTCCTTCGAAATTTTGTTCGATCTTGAATAAATAATTTGATCGATCGTAGAGTAAGGTACCACTTCTACGTACATTGACGTAAATTTTCACCGAAGAATTTGTCGATAAAATTAATAATAACGAACGGCGATGTTAAAATGGAACAAAAAAAATGATATTGTATTGGAACAATGGAAACGTGTACACATATCGTGAATAATAAAAACGAGTATAACGTTGAAACGTTTTTGCCAAATACTCCAACTTTTGCTACGAACAACGTTAAGCTTACAGATTGTTATCCTTTTGTTAAATGTCTTTAAGCGGAGTCACGTTGGATGGCAAGAAGTTAGCACACGAGACATCGTGACTCTTGGAAATTACGTATCCGTTGTTCTTCATTTAGGATTTATTGCCGGTAACGGGAAGATGATGACTGTATGGTTATCTTAAGTATCGTCCCCTGTCTCCTTCAATCTTCCGTGTTTTCATCGCCATCAAGCTATCGTTATAAGCCGTGTGATTTACATTCTTTTACAACCATCGTAATATTTTGCAAGTGCAAACGGCACGCTTACGTAAATGATACTACGATTAGAAATCAAATCGTCGTCGTCTTTTTTTCTTTTTTTTTCATTCCATGAATTGCACGTTCTAATGGAACACATACGTACGTACGTAAAACGTACTATGACTAAATTTTGAACGTACTGAGGATTACGTACGTTTAGCGATACGGTATGCGAAAATACGTTTCAAATGGGAATTTAGGTTTATTAATTTGACTCGATCGATGTAATTGAAGTTTAAAGTGTGGTTAATGCGCTATGAATTTTTACGCAAACGCGTATCTTCATAGAAAGTCGATAAGAAAGAGAGAAATTCGTAACAAGTAGGCAGATTTGGATAAAAATTTGTCTTGCGTTTAGCAAGCTTCTATCGTATCGATACTATTTATTTTACACGTTCAATATAATTTGCATATGTTCAAGAAGCATAGGATATTTCGCGTATGTTCAAATTTAGATCGATCGTATATAGGTAGAATTTCAGAATTCTCAGACTCGTTCTTTTCGTACTTCGTAATTAGCGGAAATAATTAGAATGATTGTTGAGACGGCTGCGACTATTCATTCGGAACTTTCTAAGAAGATAATATATGAAACGTGCTAATAACCTTTTGAAGTGAAATTTCTAGATTGACGTCTCTTCAATCACGTCAAAGTAATTCCGTTCGATGTGATATTTATTTCAAAGGAATCGGATTCACAAAGAAGAGTTAATACCCGGTCGTCGATAATACCATAATCTCACAATAAATCAAAATTAATAGAACGATGATAGAAAATGTGTGCGAGGATGTATGGCATTTTTAGAGCTTTCTAACGGTAAGTGAGATCGGAAGAAGACCGAGTATAAAGCGTAGATTAATATAAAATCAGCGGAGCCGCGTTACTGCATTTTAGAAAAATACGCGATTAAAATGCAAGGATGATTGGAAAAACGGTAATGAATGAGTATAGAACAGCTGATCTGGTGTAACGGTGTCTTTTACGTATAAATTTCTATAACCGTTAAGATAATAACCTTCGTATAGATATATTATCGCTTATAATCCTGGTACCATTTACTCGATGAGAAGGGAAAAACGCGAATTTTCTACTGTACAATGTATCGGGTTGGCAACTAAGTAATTGCGGATTTTGTCATTAGGTGGTAATAACAAAGCCCGCAATCACTTAGTTGCCAACCCAATACCATGTGTTTCAATTTCTATCTACTCTAAATCGATACCTAGATAGTTGCAGCGAAGAATTGTTAATTTGTATCTATTTGAAACGATTGAATAATAATTCTTCGTCTTTTCTATTTAATTTCCTTCGATCGTATTTCATCTTACACCGATTACGTTTACTTTCAAACGCGACGAGTACCGTTTTACAGCAAAGTTAATTAAAATCTACCGAGGCGACGATACACCTACCTTACGGTGTATTAAGGTAATCTCAAATTAGAGAAAGACTAATAACGATACGAATATAAAAAAAAAAAAAGGAAACGCGGACAGACAAATCGTAATGTGTATGTTTAAGAGCAGCAAGGTGTTAAAACGAACGTTTCACTGGCCAATTCTATGTAGCACGCGACTAAAGCACGCGATTTAATTCGAGCAATTTGATTTACAGCTATCACGCGACCGTTGCGTACTCGTGGGTAACGACCCGTTGCAAACGAGCCAAAGAGGATGCCTTCGATGGAAGCATCCCACTACGTGCACGTGAATTCCAATGAGCCCGATGCATTTCGACCGTTACACTCGAGACGGCTGCCGCCGCTTCTACCTAATCTACGAAATCTCCCGCCAAAACGGAACGTTCTCTGTCAACCGTGACAACTTACGATACAGCGAATATTCAGCTTTACAGAGGAGTAACGTCGTTTTAATAGGTCGAGATGAAATTTTATTTTACGTACGACTTGATTAACAAACGACGAATAAACGCGATTATATTAAAAAAAAAAAAAATACCATTCAGCGTTTCTTCATTTTCCGACGATTTTATCGTATTACGTTTAACCATGGAATTTTTAATCCTTCTGCGGTGCTGCATAAAATATGGAAAAATGGAAATATGGAGAAATCGTGCGTGTTGATAAATATTCTCTCGCGTCTTCTCCAAATGTATGGAATTTTCTAACGATGAGAGAGTACGATCTGCCCGAAAACGATCCAAAGAATGCAACGGGGTTAAGATTTTCGTCGTACGTTAGCTACGATTTGGATTTAAAATACAAAAGCGTGGAACGTTTTTTTGGTAGAGTACATTGTGCCTCATTTTGATGCATTTAAATCAGCACCAAGGCCGGACAAACGCGAATTTTGTTGTTCAAATAACAACCTCATCGTGTCACGGTATTTTCGAACGCGTACATCGCTGTAACAATTACAGGGAATAGAATTTGTTTAATCCGATTTTTTTAATCTGCGAGAACGATCAAGGGGAATCTCGTTGAGCGGCGTGTGCATAAAATCTGACGAAGGGAACACGAGACTCAACTTGTTCTTAGGTGTGTGTCAGGTATATGTTGACTTTCGCGTATCTCTTTTTTGAACTTATTGGGTCGTTTAATGCGCATGAAGGCATGGGCCTAAGATAGGTCAATTTCAATTTGATGCATAACCCTGCCTAATGATTTATAAATTGGCCTGACTCACCCCACGCGAATGCTGTCACGCTTCATCGCCATTCAATTTTCGGTAACGTGATCACGCGATCAATGACCAGCCATCTCTCCTTCTTCCTCTTGTCTCGCTACTCTGCAATGGAAAGAGAAAAATAGCGGTGATTACTTAGATGCAATGTTCTTATCGTTATCTAACATCAAAATTAATTGCACACAGTACGAATTTATGAGTATCCTTATAGGAGCGTTGCGTGTAAATATAGTAATTACGAGAAGTGTGAAACAGGTTTTGGAATGTCAAGTGTGACCACATATTGGAAACTTGCGTTCCAAACTATTTCAGACGTTTCAGTCTAGCGGAAGAGCGACGATGTAGTTTGTTAAAGTGTAATGTAAATTAGCGTGTAAGGTAAAGTATGTGAAATATTGTTCAGGTAAATGTAAGCATAAAATATAAATATAATAAATGTAATTAAGCGTAGAATGTTGTTTATATCAATTTAAACATCGGTATAGAAGCTGTTCGAGAAAGGAAAAAACATAGTGAAGAGACATCGTTAATAGCATTAATCGATAATACTGTGTGCGTCATTATTTGTTATTTTTCGTAATCCATCGTATCAAGTCCGATGTGTCTGATATATTCGAACTAATGGAACGATCAATCAATTTAATCTCTGCACAAATAATTATGTCGCTTGTAATATTCTAAATACCTGAGTCGTTATCGTTGTACACTCTATAACTAATTTCCTGACTCTCGTGTCACTCAGCGATTAAAGAAACATAGTTTGAAATAAAACAAGTTGAAGAAGTGGACGAATGGATTCTTTTTCTGATAGATGCTTTTAGAAGAAACGAATAACATTAGTCCGACTTGAACTATATTAGCGTGTACAACTAGCGTTATTTGTATTTTTCAAATGTCCAAGAGCATGACAAAACAGACGTTCCATCTTCAAAATCAAATTAAACAAGTTGCTATTTCCAAGGGAAATAGACCGACGATGCATTGTATCTTAAAATTGCTTACAACTCTCAAGCGAATACCACACAATATATAATAATCGATAAAACCTACTAATGTGAAGATATCGGTGTACAAAGAGCTCATCGAAAAACACAAGCGGCTTTGTTATCAGCCACTTCCTCTTCATCACGCAAAATGAATCAATGACAAACTTTGTGACTTCCTTTCCAAAAATTATTGCTGGAATTACTGATAAGACATTCGATTTTTAAGCACCGATAGCAACGAAGTCGGTTTTATTTATCAGAGTACACCAATCGCTCTAATTAATCTTCCTGCCATCTTCACACGTCGCTGGGCACACCTTGCCTGTAATTACGTTACTCGTGCGAACTTCAAATTGCCCTCCATCCGATACACTTCCTACATTACATGCTATTTATTTACGCGCATTTCGCGCATCTATACGAATATCGCGTCGAACGAAAGCGAAACTATCGTAGAAATATCAATTTTTTTAATATTTTCCTTTTTTTTTTTTGTCCAGACGTGCCAAATATCGTCAACAGATGTTTCTGACTAGCACGTTTCTTTGATTGTTCAAAACCCGCGAGATATTATATCGTTTCGATCGATAAGATTTTTATTTGTCAGCGTCGGTGCATTCGAACGGTTTATTTAATTATTCGATATTTTGGTCACTTTTTTCGTCGTACGACAAATTTATCAATTTTAAGGAACAGAATCGTATGGCTGTCTTTGGCTCCGTGTCTTTTTTGAAATATAATATCTCACTCTTTTTTGCGTAATTTTATTTGGTTTCGTCATTTATATCTCGAATATGTTTATAATACTAAAATTTTAAATGAATTTCTGAAAATAGTAATCTGTGCTGATAAGAAGCAATCCGACGAGCAATTTTTATCGAAAAAGTATCAAAAGGTATTACTTTATGCTCGTGTAGTTAATAATTATCTGTTCGGGATGCTTTCACGTAGGTTACGGCATTTATCAACATCATGACCAATCATTTCCCCATCACGGAACATCAAGCCAATCACGCATCTAAAACCGCCAGGCGTATTTAATGAAATATCGATACATCTCTCGGTTTGGTGCACGAAGCGTCGAAGTTTAATCAATTTATATCAACGTTCACCAGTTAGAAGCAATAATTTTTCATGTAACTTTTTGTACCTCTGCTACATTTAAAAGAAAGATCGATGTCCGTTTTGTTTTTACCTGCTTCGGAATTAATCAACTTGAAGTAACCGATTTAGAAATTTGTACAGTGAATTTAGCAAAATTCAATATCTACGTATTTTTGGTCCGACGAACGCAGCTCCGAAATTATAATACAATTTTCACTTCTTCTAAAAATAACGTTTAGTTGTTTTATTATTCATACATCTTCGCCATCCATACACTGTACGTATTTTGTGTTTAATTCTATGTTCTACCGCAAAGTTTTCATTTTATTTGAAAAATTGTATTAAATAATCGTATTAAAAGTATATCCAATATGCCCCATTTTTTAAACTATTCTTCGTCATTTTCATATTGGAAATTTAACTAATAAATTGATGTATTATTTAAGAACTCGAGAATCGAACGACAATGCAACAGTTGTCGGAATAAAAAATCAAATATCAAAATTATAAAATAAAAATAACATACTATATATAGATGGTATAAAAAGCGCATACAGCATGATATATAAATAAACAGTCGTATAATAAGGAATACGTTGTTTTCCGCTCCCATTAAACCAATATAATTCACCCTTTTTGCATAAGCCGCGTTATCCTACCACCAATTACAGCGATGTAACTTATCAAGCTGCCTTACCGATCCTCCATGTGCTCTTAATTCTCGTGCAGCATTCAACGTGTTAATAAAAGCTGATCATCCACGGTACGATATATCTACGCTTTGATATTACACCTCTGACGTTGCTGCAGTCACCAGGCTGACGAATTATGACGAGTGGTAATGGCGAAAGAAAAACGGGTATTCGTTGTTTTAAGGTGCTATTATGGTAATCACCGGTGGGACATAAATTAAAGAAAGTAGCGTGTTGCCCGAAGGCGTCCGCGTGTTCTGCCACGAGTAGTCAAGATGACGAGGCAACTGTCAGAGCTCACAGTCACTTCCTAGGTGGCGATGTACCCGGTGCACCTGGTCACCCGTTATCCGCGACCAGGACAACGTCGATGCTCCTACGATTCTCCGATTAACGCAACTGCCGTCTGTTCTTACTCTGCTCGCCCCTTTCTCCTTGTCCTCGATTTGTCTGTTGACTAATTGTAAGAAATCTGCGACCGTGATACATGGCCGATCGCGACGTACTTTCGTCCTGAGCAAACCTTCCGATACTAGGCCTGTGTCAATGAACGCTATCTTTCAGCTACGTCCGGATTAATCGTCAGTTGTTTCTTCCAACTCGAGTATTTTATTTCAGCGTGTTATTGGTTCTGCAATTGGCAGGAATTCTCTATTATTTTTTAGAAATTGAACATCCTTTGCGAGCATCGTGTTAGTTCTTCGATTGGGACTATCGCTTTTTGCGTTCAGAGTGTTTTATTTGGGTATGTCGTTAGTTTTCCTTTTGGCACAAGTCGTCTACTATTTTTTTTAGAACTCGAGTGTTTGGCTGTGTTATTAGCCCTTCGATTGGGAGACTTTGTGCAGTATCTTTTACAAGTTGAACATTTTGTTTGAGCACGTTTTAGTTCTACAATTGGGAGGAATTTTCTACTATTTCTTAGGATTCGAGTATTTTACTCGAGCGTATTATCAGTTTCCTAATTGGACTGAAACGTGGAACTAGCATTTTTCAGCTCTGGCGTCTCCTCCATAGCGGATGCAAATATTAGATTTTTGATCTTCGCGTGTTTTTTAAATTACGTATTTATATTTCCTCGGGTCGCCATCACGTTGTACGCGGTTCAATGCTCGTCTCAACATCTCGCGGACATTCCATTTCACCGTTCCAGCTCAGACTTGGAACAATCGAAACAAATAGATACCATCAGAAAGACGATCGAATCCTGAGAAAACTCTAAAGTATTCTACTTGATGGCATATACTCTTCGTTCTTGTTGACCAGGTTTCTTCGTCGATTACCTTTTTCTCCCATCTTTTGACATCTTAATCTTATCCATTTATCGACTTGTATTATCATTAAAAAAAGAAGAAGATGCTACGTCGATCGAATCAAACGTTATCGAATTACAATTAAACTAAATATTAACAATTTTGCACCATTTGTCGATTATTCGTGTTTGTAATCTCCCTCTACGATGTTAGAGGATAGTTTCCTTGAAAATGAACAGACTCTAACGTACAACACAGGAAGGAAAGGAGGCGAATTATGAGTTTCGGAAGACGAAGGACTGCGAACGCGTAACGTTTACGGAGAACCGCAAGGAGAGAGATTCTCCGCGCTTTCTTTGCGTAAGAATAAATAATTAAGTAATGGCCAGAGTGAAATTCATCCGTTCGGAAAGTAATCCTTTGGAACGAGTCGTCCAGCGATATGTCTTTGACTAAATCGCACGAAAAGAGTACGAATAATCCAGTCGCAAAGTCTATTCGTTTTCAAAAAGACAAATCGTTATTCATTTAGAGGCTGTTGGTGGACGATACGGAAAAAGTGACGAGAGATCAGTGAAACCAAAGTTCAAACGTTCACGGACGACTTTCCCCGTAGCTGTTTTCGACTCGAACGCAGTTCCGTGGCTAGACACACTTTGTCGCTGAAACGTCCAGTTAGAAAAGCGACGTACGGTAGAAACTACAGTTTTGTTGCGCGGTAACGAACGCATTGTCGAACAGGTCATTCGATTCGCGTCTTTGAAATATCTGTTTCTTCTTTCAGATTTCTTCTTGCAAGTATAGTACGATACGTGGTATAAATTGTTACATATATCGTTGTAGCATCGTAGCTACTATAATTAGTTTATTAATGATAAGTAGATCGAACAGGTGTTAATTGAACAGAAAATGATGTTTGTTAATCACGAACTAATCGCAGCAAACGTATAAAATTAACACGACTAAGTAATTAATCAGCGACTCACATTAACGCAATCCGCACTCTCTGACATCTCAACTCGTACTGCTGTTAATTCGTTTATTGTCCTCTAACAACCCCCGGTCTTTTGTCTTAGCCTCGCTACGTACACGCTCAACAACCGCTTGTTTACAATCCGCGCAACACCCCTCAGGCCCCTCGTCCATGATACTACGTTATGAAACAGGATATTGTATAAGTATTTGCAAAAAAAAAAAAACATTTGACGTGAAAACTGAGGAGTAATGATCGATATAAAGCGGTGTAATGACATAACGGTCTAGAAATAAGCAAATAAAGCAAAATTCGAGAAATATGGATTTCATGGATTCGAAAGGTACGCGGATATGTAATTCGTAAGTCGGACGCTACTATAGCGTTTAAAAGCGGTAATTTAAATACTTATTTGGCAAATTAACATATTAGAATAATTACATTGCTCGTCTGTAATTTAATATCGTAGGACAAAGAAAACTTTGCTACGGTAAAATCATATGCAAAATTCCACTTATTAACATAGCGATGTTTGAATGCTCGTGTACAAACGTATATATACAGCTATGTATACTCTAACGCCGTAATTATTATGGTCGTTTGTGTTTGAAATACATCAATCCTGTCAGTGGCACGCGCTCATTATATAATTTACGTTTTCGTTACATCTGCAACATTTCTCTCCTAAGATAAATCGCTAAAAGTCAAGCGTTTTCAAAGAATACTAGATTTATGGTACGGAGAATTTGATAGAATCCAGACGAAGGGAAGGGAAAAGGATCTCTTTCAGAGTAGGTTAATTAAATTTCATTAAATCCATGGAGAGTACAAAAACTAATATTTGCCTATCCTCATTTTCCAATGAGATATTTTCTTAGCAGAACCTTCGGTTCATTTCCACGATAATCGACGTTTTCTACCGAGTTCCAAGAAATTTAATATACTTCGATCTAATTAATAAATACGCGTATAAACGTTACGATAAATACGACACCGGAGAAATGGATTTTTTTTTTTTTTTTGTTTTATACAGCCACTGTATAAATTACAACTCTAGAGGAACTACGTATAAATATTAACAAGTAAATATTTTAATTCTTAAGTGGACTGACAGGAAATTTGGCAGGAAAAAATAATTAAGTTCCAGTTATCATACGCACCGGTGTACGAACAAACGAATATGAATAAATACGAGAACATAATAGATTTGCACGCACCGGTTAGGAGCGGTGAGTTTTTGCCAATGGCACGTTCTTAAAATGTTGGAAGACACGGCACCTGCCTATTCTCGTCTGTTTATGAGGGGAATTACCACGGTACAAGATGCAAGAGGGATTTCAATTAACACTATCGATCTACGTAACGACTGCAACATTCGTTATATCGCAACTTCTATCGAACATCGAAACGTTTGATATATCATTCACCATAAATCTTTTTACTACTTCGAAAATGATAATTATATCGATCTACTTCGGTCGGGATTCACATAAAATATCAATCTGATGTTAGATCACACTAACGTTTCGCAGGTGCGCCACTACACCTGCGAATGAAACAAGGATGCAGGAAATTACACCTTACGAAATCATTTAATCTTTCTCTTTAGCAATGCTTTCTGCTTCTCATCAGCATAGATATATGTCCTATCAGTTTCGTACATCATCCTGCATATTCATCCGTGAATCTTATTTTAAATGCTGAAATCTTCCTTTCTTTTCTAATTATTCCGTAGCCTTGCCTATTCATATCATTTCCTTTAACTATTTTTCTCGGTCGCTATTATCTAGCTGAATCAGTTACACACCTGAAGTATTATACAGGGTGGTTGGTAACTGTTGGTACAAGCGGAAAGGGGGTAATTCTACGCGAAAAAAGATATAGAATACAAATTTTTCGTTCGAGGCTTTGTTTTCGAGAAAATCGAATTTGAATTTTCGCTCGGTAGATCGTTGTCTCGATCGACGTTATTTTTTTTTAATTTTTAAATTTTTAAATTTTTATTCTATATTTTCGACTTCTTTTTTCGCGTAGAATTACCCTCTTTCCGCTTGTACCACTAGTTATCAACCACCCTGTATATTATATTTGTCTCTCTTTTTCCTACATATACATCTTGTATATTAACTCGCTTATCTCATTCTTTACCCTTTGTTGCCTTCTTTTGCGTTTTTTTCTAAACTTAAGGACCACTGTATCATATATCAGGGGTTGGCAACTAAGTGATTGCGGATCTT
>NT_176533.1:786483-801539 GCF_000188095.3 Bombus impatiens | reverse complement strand
GGCAGCTAAGTGATTGCGGATGTTGTCATTAGATGGTATTGACAAAATCCGCAATCACTTAGTTGCCAATCATATTATATGTCACGGTATCATATGACAATATAATAAAATGAAAGCGCGAATCCACTTGAAGAGTAAGTCAAGCGCCAAGACCTCGGACTTCTCGCTCTAAATTCCAACCTCGATGCAATTCTCTCTATGATTATTAGGCTTTTGACATTGACACGTTCAAGATACTGTAACTTCCATTACTGGCTATAAATATGCTCGCGAGGTTTCACTCCGACTTTCTGAAACACCCTGTACAATTTCCACTCTCAAACGATTACTTTTCCTTCCAAAGCACTTTCTTAAGGTAACGAGGCCTCGTTGGAAATTTCCTCGACATCGTGGCGCTCACCAGCCAAGATACTTCCCGGACGGGTTAAGAATAACCTGCTAACGATTTTCCGGCTCCTGTAGAGCTTCGTCATGCTTGCAAACTATCCTTCGCACGGTTATCACACGTGCAGATACTGATACAAGCGTAGGTCGCGGACTACGTGTGATTTTCTCTTCGATATGTGAACGCGTGCAGCGTTCTGTGTCTTTGTCGCGACCGAGAAATGGCTATGAGAAACACGGGATATATAGTTGGGATAATTGATAGTTTTCTTTTTTTCATATTAATCTCATACCGATTGTAACTTTGTAAGATAACAGTCTTTGCGAGAGAACTCTTAGAAATATAATTTTAATCGCACGATATTTTTTCACGAATTTTCGGATCACGAAATTATTCGAACGTTTCTGCGGATTTTTCACCCGCCCATCGTAGAAAACGTTTTGAAATTTCATCGGCACCGTGATTAAAACGCGATTATATCGGTAAAATTGGCAACAGATTTGCGAACGCGTATTATAGAAGTTACGAGATATTTATTGGAAGTAAACACTCGGCAACAATCGGTAAATTGTTTGAACAATCGATTTATTATTTTATAGCGAGGCAATCGTTCGCATTAATTGTATGTTTCACGCTACTCTTCACGCTGCGTATACCAATTCTTTGCTACGTGTATGTTCGCGATAAACGTCTCGTACCTTCCACATACATATGTTTTTTATATTTATTTATTACTATACTTATTTATTATACTATATTTATTTATTACTATATTACTTCGTACATACTTAAATGTTATCGATACAATCACGATACTCTCATTACCGCGCTAACGAAATTTCAAAGAAGAACTTACGCACAACGCGCACGATATAATCAGCCAAAACGAAACTTGCCTGGTAAACATTCGAATACTTTTACAAGCGTAAAATACACAATCGAAAGATTAGACGTACGAATACGAAAAAGCGAATTTCAAAGGTAGTAGCAGCGACAGACGCGAATCTAGCGAATAAGTCTCGGTTCAAAGATTCGTTGATTAATTGCTAATAATTTCGCGAAACGGTACAAACCAACGTTTTAGCTGGTATCTTGTGGTATTCCAGATGCGCCAGCGAAAAGGTTAACCGCCTGGTGTTTTTCACCGCTTTCTTTTCTCTCGGTTGTACGCGTCTTCTTCCAGGCAAGTTTGCGGTGCTCGATGTGAACGTAGCTTTAAGATCGTACTCGCTCGCAAATAAGTAATTAGCGCTATTAGACGCGCGTGCTGCGTCGAGTCGATGGTAATTAGAAATAAACGATCCAACCAGTGGAATACGCGTTACGGCGCCGCGATACGCTGCCAACGTTCGCGGTGTGTTTAGCGAATAGCTATTCGTGTTTTAACCGCCTAATAAATCAATAAAATGTTGGTAAACCTCGTAGGAAAAGCAAGGTGGTTTCAGTCGTACGCGTGAAAACATGGTGAACCGACGAAACGATTAGCATCGATATTGTACGACGCGAAACAGACGAATAACGATGATTGCACGATAAATTGTTCGATTAATTCTTTCTGACCTACTTCGATTCCAGTGCTGTGCATAGGATGTAAAATTGATTTATTTCGGAACGTGTTTCGTTTCGATGGAAAACGTAGAAATATCTCGTAGACGATTCGAGAAATGGAACATCGTTGTCGTAATATTCGCTTGATACGGAGAAGATTATTTGTATTTTCGTATCATAGAATGTGTGAACGAGCAGAACGATTTTAAAAACGTCTTAGAACATAGAAACTTAGAATCTAAACGAGAAACTATATACACGTATATAATTTATTAGACGTTATTGTGTGTTATTATCAGCGATTTTGTTTTTTTAACTTTCTCAGACTGAAACTTTTCTACCGAAGTAATCTCGAGGGTAGGATATTAAAATCGTGAAAGTTAAATACCGTCAGTCGCAGTTGCGATACCAGTTCCCCGCAACTTGAATTAATACCCTGTAATTAACCAAATGCTTACGATAATTAACTTCGCTCGGGACTTGGTACGAAAACGTAATAAAGATATTGATTTTGTAAAAGTAAAACGAGTAAAAATTGATTATGGTATTGCTCTAACTATGGTGTTATCGGAATCGTCGCGTTAAAACCATCCTATACCAAATAATCAATTTATTACGATCCTATCTATCTTGCAGGGATAGACGAATCCACCGCGTACAATTCGAAATTACCACAGCGGCATATTTCAAATCTAATTCAATCGATGTTACAGAGAAAGAAGTTGTTTAATAGACCAATAAATTTGCCAAACATTTGACAGTGTAATTCGCGTCTACTACGCCAAGCTATTAACTACTTGCTATGTAGTACTACTATATAGTAGCTGTTAATTATTGCTGGTAGAAAATCGAAGAGTCGAGCTTCTTATTCTCTCATTGATGTCCCCAAGCATTCTTGTTTAATGGCATCCCGGCGATGCCTGGTAGCGAGGACATCCACTATCTTTACTTCGTTATAAACGCCTCTGGAAAACCACCGTGAATTAAAACGAGCAGTGCCACTCGGATCTTCGGATTTTATTGGTCAGTTAACAGATTATTACCGTTGTTAATTACACTGCAGCTATTTAGAACGACCGAAAAGTAACTGTACAGTATGTGTGCGGAAGATGCTTCGTACCGATGTTAACGAAACGGTACACTAAGTATCATCGTGCCGGAGAGTATTTTTACGCGTGTACCTAAACGATCGCACCTTGCGCAATAAACATTCGAGGAGAATTATCGTATATCCGGGCTATATTTTTCGAGCAAATACTGCAACCCTTATTGACAAAATGGACCATTCTTTTTATTATTATTATTCTTTTCTTTTTTTTTTTTTTTGATGCTGGGGGACATTTCCTGGATTTTTATCGAAATTGTACGAATACTATTTTTGGATGATTATACATTCCCTCTTGTCGTGATTTGTTCTTGTTTCTCGTAGGTTTTAATTGATATCGATGAATCATAGACGATCCATCGTTTGGATCGAGTTATTTAACTTCACAGGACTTCATGGTAATTTGTTATATTTTACATAAGGATAACGTTTACTACGTCGAATATAGGAATATAAATTGAAAGCAAAGATACTTTAGAATTAAGAAGGTACTAATGGTTTTACGGTATAAATACGTCGACGTTGTTTTGTAGAGAATATCCAGCTGGATCGAGTAACGTTGTAACAAATATACGATAGAATTTAAAAGACTCCTGGTTACCTTGACATCTCGGAAAATCTAAGACGTTAGAAGATAAATTCGTATCCATCCGACGAGTTTCTCGAAACGCAACGTTAATTCGAAGATATATTTCAATGAAACCGAATAGATAATGAGTTATTTTAGATAATACTTCTCGTTGACTTAGCCTGTATATCAACTTAAATCTACCACAAATTATTGCAGTCATCGACGATACTACCAGCAGGATAATTATCATTTTTCGTAGTATACAGAGAGTTGGTACAGCGGCGAGGATATAAAACGGGAAAAGCGCTTTTAGCAAGCTCAACTTAATTTATTTCGTAATTATTATCCGAGATAAAAATCTAATAGCCATTCTATATTCATGGTGCCTCGAAATACAAGAAACATATTTTTCTGCCGCGTGATTATCCTGGCGATCGAATCATTTCACGCGACTATCGCAGGTCGGATTCATCAGGATAATAGCGAAACGGTAATGTCATCCTCTGTTGCTTGGCTTTCTCAAACTCTAATCACTGATACGAACCGTTAGCCGTAGAAATTAATGAATGTCTTCTCTCTGCATAAAACATTGGACAGCCGACCTCGTTGCGACAAAATTTATCATTGTTGCAATTTATCCCATCTACCGTGAAATTAATAATTGCCCCGGAAATATGCTTTCGCCGGGTCTGCGCGTTTACACGCGAATATCATTGAATTTTTTTAATACGAATCTTCAAACCTTTCACAAATTATACGTATCTATTATTTGGACTGGCTAACGTTTGCGTTTAGTCGTAAATACATTTTTAGACTTGCCGTGGAAATTTATTATTATTATTTACCTATTCATTCAGTCGATTAATTTATTAAACAACGATTATTCAACAGCCAAAGATTATTTGCTATTGATACGTGAATATGGTCGAACCTTGCTCATCCGAACTAATCGTAGAATCACACGCAGTTCGAAAACGCGTGTACGTTAATTATTCCTCTGACCGTGAGAAATGCGAATAAATTTCACACAGAAGTTGTTCGAATCGGTAAAAGATACTCAAACGTTTCAACTTTTTCTCATATTCTCATAGTCCAACTTCCTTTTCAGTCTGTTCGTTGAAATGTCAAGGCAGAAGGTTGCACGACCTCGGAGACTATGTTACAAATTGAGATCAACTTTTACGAGTCTTCTGGTTCCTAATTTTCCTAAAGACAAAAAGAAAAAAAAAACACGAATTCTGTACGCGGGTCTCATTCTATGAACCGACCCTCCTGGCCACAGATCACAAGGAAAAGAAACAAAGAAGGCGTTAAAATGGTTCATTTGCGATGTCAGATATAGTGCGAGCTAATCAGATGTAGATTCGAGCGTAGCCAACGCCCACGCTTGTCTACTTTTCCTAGGATTAACGATCCGTTAGTGAAAAAAGGGCAGAAATTGGCAGGACTGGAATCGTTTTACGCCAAAGGCGCAGCCTCGGGAAGGCTCGAAAACGCCGCGGCCAAACCTGTAATTAGGACACCTCGGTGTGATTATAATTAGGGGTCCCGGTTTCCCATAAATCTCTGCCTGTTACAGGGGTCATGTTTGAATGAACCCCGAGGAATCGGCATCTTAAATCATCTGGAAAATCGAGCCCTCGTTGGCTAACAGAATCGAGATGAGTAAACGCTTGAGTTCGTTAAATCTGTTTGTAGCGTCTATTTACTGATTGTCGTCTAACGAAGGGAACGATGTTAATTTGTTGAATTCACGTTCATATACGTTTCGTATAGGGCGTTTACTATACGATCAAGTTTTCGTTTTCTCGCTTATTTATTTGCATTTATTTACTCGTGTCATCGTCTATTCGACGAATGGATATTGTTGAAAATGCTGGCGTCTTGCAGCGATGCAAGCGTTAGATACATCCGATAGTAGCAAGTCGCTCCGATTTTATTTTCGAGCACATTGGTATCTCAGAATGGAGAAAAAATATAAATGAGTAGATAAACGAACGAAAAGACGACAACTTTTCGGTTTGTTTTCTTGGCGATTTTTTTCAAAGTAGAGCGAGAACGAAACGTTCCCGTTGTTTTCGCGTTTAATTTGGGAACACGCTGTATAACATGTAATTATTATTTAATAGAATGAGTATTTTTCTAAATTATCGTCGTTGAAAGTGCCACCTATTGCAAGTTTTTTTTTTTTATTTAATATTTCACACTTTTCAATTTGTCCAATTTGGATATTTGGTAGAATTTTTTAGCTGTTTGATTATCACGCGGGTGGCTACCCCCAGCGGGGTACCAGCCTATTACGAGTGACGATAAATTTTAACATTAAATTATGAAATGTACAACGGTGATTGTATTTGTTTGTCCGAAAAGCTCCTTTCGTTTTATAAGAAAATAATACACTTTTGTTTTATATCAGTTTATTGAATCACGTACGAACATAATAATAGAAATATAACAAAATGGATCATAACTAATTCAATAAAATAATACAAAACAGAAATTGTTGTTCATCTATTATCGCCTTATGAAACGAAAGGAACTTTTCGGACAATCTAATGTATTTTGATACACGTGACTTCGGCAATTGGTGCAACGTGAATTATGTTGCCGATAACGTTATCATTATCTTACGTTACTTATCGTTGCTCCATGAATTAAATTTACTTGATCTTCGATTCGACGGAATCCACAAGCATTTAGAAACGTTTCGACTTGGTCTTTAATTCCTTCCGGACGCAGTAGCTACGTTGAAGAGTCATTACTCGGCTTAAAATTTGTTTGTTCCAAGAAATCGCTGAACCAACAACCGACGACCATGTGAATTCGATTAACCGATTTCACGACCGCGCTAACCAACCGTGTACCTACTTAAATACTCGTTTACGCGTGTCTTTGTAACCCGTGTACACGTGTCTTCGATAGCTGAATCCACGTATCACGTGCCACGTGCATTTCAAAATCGCGATCTCTCGCGTTGATCCGTTCGTGCAACTTGCAACCAACTGAAAAGTACCTTACACTGGCGTATATCAGTGCGGTATATGCATCGGTCGAACACGAATCATTACGTTGTAAATCATCGGCACGGTGGACCGAACTGTAACTGTGCCGCGGTCAACTAATAATCAATTTATGCCCTTCATCGGCCGCAATAAATTTATTATTGCTCACCGGCGTGTTATCCGTCCCCTGGCCGACAGATCGTTCGTTCCTCCGCCGCTATTATAGATCGATGCTGCAAAGAACGTGCGTGCAAGCGTGACAAACCGCCACAGCCAACAGGATTGGATCATACGTATGGCGAGTTGATTGCATTTGCATACATGTATTACCCAAGCAATCGGAAAAATAGAGTTTCTTTTGGGTAATACACGGCTTCCTGTATCTCTCGCGGTGCTCTGCCGTCAGACACGCGGCTATAACTTATAACGTAGCGGACGCGGGGATTTATTCCCGCGTTTTTATTTTCATCTCGGTTACCTGCTCGTGATCGAAGACTGGATGTGCAGCACGGACGTCATAAATCATTGGCTCGCGTGATTTCAGGCTGAAACGGTGCGCGTCGATTGATTAAATAAAATAAAATTAGCGGGAAAGCGGCATGGAATATTAACAATTTGTCGAGTACGATGTTGCTTCGCGTTATAATTACGCGCAATGGATAAGTTTGGAAATGGTAGGCGCGTGTAGCTGATGTTACGCGTTTGGAAAATATCGGTTTTCGATAAAATTGAGGGGACGATGGTTTTGAATGGTAGAGCGCTCTAGTAGAGAGATAATTAACAATATTAATATTAATATTAGGTTGGATAAAGTTTTGGGCAGTTGCAAATAATAATGTGCGGTTCGCGTAGGTGGGTACTGGTAGAGTTTTCCATGCGATAAGAATGGGGAAATTCGAAATTTAAAATTCTTTATGGCTATATAGAACCTTAAAATTTGGAAACAATGTATTATTATTTATAAAGTATCTTTGGAAAAGTGGGATAAAATAGAAATCGTCGTAGACAGCAAGTAGCCCATAAAATGAATATAAATTTCGTATATTCTACAATTATTTCTCCATTGAAACACATTAGTTTTAAAACGATACGATAATAGTTCGTACAAAATTCAGATAATGAAAATTAAATTAATACGAATTGATATCGATACGAAAGCAGTTGCCATTCGCGTTACTAGCAAACAGAACTAACAATAAATAGACAAAATGCAATTAATCGGTAGAAGTGATAACTTTACTCGTCATCCAACAAGTGTACAAATCAAAAATAGATATTTTTCCCCAGAAATAAAACAATTTAAATCGCCATGAGATATGAACATGTCACAAGGTTATTGCATATACAGGGTGCGTATACAAGGTGATTAATAAATGAATACAATTTTTCCATTTAAGGTTTACGTTTCGAGAAAATCGAGCTTGGAAATGTATCAAGTATACTTGAACGTGGCCGATTCTGGATTGGACAGTACTAAATAATCGACAGGAGATCGTTCTACGTATGAAGATAAGAAAACGTGGAATAAAATTTTCCCATTCGGGAATTTCATTTTCAAAGAAATAAAGTTCCAGCAGATTTAGTTAAAAATCAACCGAATACAAGCGTATGATAAATTTGAAAATTGGTTTTTCTCGGAAATTGGCCATATTCCAATATACTTGACAAATCTTCGAATTCGATTTTCTCGCGAACTAAGCCTTAAATAAAAAAAAAAATTGTACTCCAGATTTTCTTCCTATTTTCCCATAGGGAATCACCTGGTGCCCGCTTGTACGTGTCATTCGGCCGCACTCTGTATGTAATAATTAGCCAGATTTTCGATACACCCGATATATATGTATGTATATATGGAAGACGAAAGATTTCTTTGCATAGAGAAGAAGCAACATAATGGTCCTTCAGAGAATACCGGGTTCGATAGATCGATCGATGGTCACGCTCGAAGACGGGATAGTGGCTGGTGAGGTTCATTTGACGCAAATTACTCGTATTCATTATGATTGACCAATTTTGTGTAGCGTAATAGCGACAAGTCTCGGCGAAATAATGTCTCGGTCATGAAACTGCTATCTCGATGCTTAAACTTATCGCTCGATTGTAGGACATGATTCGCTATTGAAAAATCGGAATCAATACACAGAGAGGACGAGGAAGAGATAGGCTGCGACGATACTCGCTGTGTATCATTCATCGCCTCGCTTCTTCCTGCTACAGCGTATAAACAAGAGGTGGTAATGGCTTGTCGTTATTCGCGATCCAACCGGATTTTTAAGAACACGATATTTCACCAGCAATGTGAAAGGATCTCGAGAGGTTCGTAAGTCGATCTGAATGGAAAATACTATATTACATACGAACAAATTGTCGAAAATATCGTAGCATCGTGGACGAGGGGCCTGGGGGGTGTCGGGTGATTATATTATAAACAAGCAGTTGTGGAACATGTGCGTGGCAGGGCTAAGACAAAAGACAAAGGGTTGCTAAGGGACGATAAACGAATTAACAGTTTTGCGAATAATGGGGGAGCGTTGGATCCGTGGTGACGGGAGTTGCAAATTAGCTATCTAATTGTCTTAATTATAATACGTTACTGTGATTAGTTCACGTTGAACAACCATCGTTTCCTGTTTAACCAACATCTGTTTAATCCATTTATTGTAACTAAACTAATTGTAGTAAAGGTCCTACGATATTTATACAGCTGTAACGATTTCAAGCTTCGTCGTTATCGGCATAAAATTGCACGTTTAACAGAAAACTGTAAGAAACGAAAATGAATTAGAAAGTTTGTCGTGAAATATCATTTCCAATATTAGCTTCGATCGAGTATCGCGAAACGATGGAATAGAATCCAATGGCATAAACGATTGAAATAATTCGAGAAAATGAAACGAAAATGAACGACCACGCCGTACGTTCCAAACGATCTCAAGACGATTCTAAGCGAGAAGGAAGAAATGAAACGACTCTTACAGTTTCTAAAAGACGCGAAGCTTTCCCACTTGAGCGAAATAACGGCATTCGCTACAACCGACACGTGTCACAAGTATAGAAATATGCTCGCCAATGCGATGTAGATATTGCACGTATTTATCACCAAACAATAACGTACACCAATGTAATATAGAATTGTACAAGTCTATGACATACAATAATTGTATAACTGTAGTCGCTAACAGCTCTCAGAGGTGGATGCGAGTCTAAATAAATGAATTAAAAAAAATAACAATTGGAAAACATTTGAAACAAAGTCGTAGTACCAGTTCGCATTGTCCAAACCCGCCCCAACAAGATGATTCTTTTTTTTTATTACGAATATTTTAGAACGATTATAGTAGGATAAATTTCATACACTCGACAGTCTCAGGCATAATATAATATTGTACAAAGAAAACCTATTGCAACTATAACATAAAAAACGTTATCACTGGTGGGGGGGAGGGGATGATGTAGCGGCACATGAGTTAGAGGACAATTCAAATCATGTTGTTATTTGCCTCGGAGTATCAAGATATAAAAAAATATATAAGGAAAGGTCAAAACAATCTCGTCGCTACGTGCAACTGTCGAACAAAGACGAATTTGGATTTCCCCCCTCCCCCACCACAGGGAAAAGTAGGATCATGGACGAGAGGCCTGGGGGGTGTTGTGCGGATTATAAACAAGCGGTTGCTGAGCGTGTACGTAGCGAGGGGGCAATAAACGAATTAACAGCGCTACGAGTTGAGATGTGAGAGAGTGCGGATTGCGTTGATTAGTGTTGTCAATTAATTACTTATTTGTGTTAATTATTATACGTTTGCTGCGATTAGTTCATGTTTGACGAACATTTTTTTCTGTTCAATTAACACTTGTTCAATCACATGGACGAGCCCCCAAATTGTAGTATGGTAACTACTATACTTAGTTTATTAATGATAAGTAGATTAAACAGGTGTTAATTGAACAGAAAATGATGTTTGTTAAACATGAACTAATCGCAGCAAACGTATAATAATTAACACGACGAAGTAATTAATCAGCGATTCTCATCGACGCAATCCGCACTCTCTGACATCTCAACTCGTACTGCTGTTAATTCGTTTATTGTCCTCTAACAACCCCCGGTCTTTTGCCTTAGCCTCGCTACGTACACGCTCAGCAACCGCTTGTTTACAATCCGCGCAACACCCCCCAGGCCCCTCGTCCATGATACTACGTTATGAAACAGGATATTGTATAAGTATTTGCAAAAAAAAAAAAACATTTGACGTGAAAACTGAGGAGTAATGATCGATATAAAGCGGTGTAATGACATAACGGTCTAGAAATAAGCAAATAAAGCAAAATTCGAGAAATATGGATTTTATGGATTCGAAAGGTACGCGGATATGTAATTCGTAAGTCGGACGCTACTATAGCGTTTAAAAGCGGTAATTTAAATACTTATTTGGCAAATTAACATATTAGAATAATTACATTGCTCGTCTGTAGAAATAAGCAAATAAAGCAAAATTCGAGAAATATGGATTTTATGGATTCGAAAGGTACGCGGATATGTAATTCGTAAGTCGGACGCTACTATAGCGTTTAAAAGCGGCAATTTAAATACTTATTTGGCAAATTAATATATTAGAATAATTACATTGCTCGTCTGTAATTTAATATCGTAGGACAAAGAAAACTTTGCTACGGTAAAATCATAAGCAAAATTCCACTTATTGACATAGCGATGTTTGAATGTTCGTGTACAAACGTATATATACAGTTATGTACATGCTCAGCAACCGTTTGTTTATAATCCGCACAACACCCCGCAGACCCCTCATCCGTGGTCCACTATATGCTTCAAGACTGTTAAGAAACATGACACGAACGACGCTACCCTTTTGTGCACGTTGCTCTCTCTTTGTGGGTCGGGCACGAAGGGTCGGCTCATTTGTTGGGTATTAGCAGAGGATAATGAGCTTCTTGAGGCTGCCGCCTTTTGCAAACAGCCAAGTGACTTCGAGTTTCCGAAAAAGAGGAGGGAAATAAATGAGGTACGCCCATACAACCCTGAACTGGAATTTCCCTGGGACCGAGAATTTCGAAAATCACTGGTTTGCGGCTGCTGCCGGCCCAAGGTTAATCGATTTTGCCTCATTCGTCTCGTTACGTCGCGTGAAAAAATTGCCACGTCGATTATTATATTTTTGCCCGTTGATACGAAACTGTGTTTGATCTCTTTCAACAAAATCACTTTCCTAACGAAAGGGTCCGAGAAGAAGGAGCTTATTCCGCGAACCTCGAACGTTATAACGCGAATGAATTTTATGTAATTGTTTGTTCTTCGTTCAAGTTAAAATGAATATTTTTATTTGTCGTATCCTTCGTTTTGTTTTATGTTATGATACGGAACGAAATAAACGATTTTGTCAATTTTTATTTTGATATTACGACAACTGTAAAAACGAGGTTGATTTTATAATTATGCACGGAACTGTACGTTAATCGTTGAATGGAATTTTGTGTCGTTAGTCGTTTAATGGAAATATACGGTAGCTGAAACAAACGTCTCGCCTTACGTTCTAGTTTCTCAGTTTTGTCCATAAAAATATGGATCTCTGTGTACGTCCGAAGCCTAAATACTAAATTACGCGTAATATTAAGTAAACCAATTCCAATGGAACAATGTAATTTGTTTAACACTGTTATCCTAAATGTTTCTGCAATATACCAACAGGAGATCGTTTATATAACATCTATTAAATCGGAAATGTTCATAAAGTGTCGTGGGTCTAAGTGGTATGGCAAACTCGAGGACCAACATAGCTATTTACGTTGGTAAAAATATTCGCGTACAATAAGATTCGTCAATAAAGGCGTTTTCGCGTGAATTTGTCACGTCTGTAGCGTGAAACGTAGAATTCACATGTTTCGCAATATGTGAACTTGAAATATCGAAAACTGATTTTCCTCGTTCGTAGTATTCTTATGCAATAGTCTTTGCCACTGTTACGCCAGTTCTGCTATTTGTACAACGTATAAACGTATTTTCGAAGACGTTAGAACAATAAACCAGTTTTACAGAAATATTTTCAACGACTTAGGTTGATCGTAAAACTCGTACTAAAGAACTTTTACAAACCAAAGAGGAGAGACATTAAGGAGCGATATTAAAGGTAGTTTCCCATAGATTTTTATAACTATTTCTTATTATATTTTATAGTCGTGTTGACTTAGTATTATCTTTTTATGCATTTAAATCCTCTATTATTTTCCTATCTTTTTTACACTTATGCTGCAAGTAAATTCATCGTATATCCTTCTATGAACAGTTTGAAAAACAATTTACGTTATAATTTAAATATTGTTCGTGCACATGATTCATCACGATGAATAAAGACTTTTTTAACGTAAGTACGTAATACTTGACGTAAATTATCGATACACACGGTACACTGTATAAAGTAGCTGGAATACATACATTAAAGGAAGAGATACGATCTCTGATAAAAAGCGGAGATTTAGAAGGACAAAAAAAAAAGCAAACCTCTCGAAGAATCTGCACCATCTACACGGAATGGACGTGCACCGCGTGCAACCCTCGTAAACCAGTCAAATTTGTCCACACTTTCCAGCCCCTCTGTATTTAAAGTGCCATAAAGTACGACGGCGACGAAGAGGAAAAAGAGGACGAGAAAGAAGTTGCCAACGAGTCGCATAATTACTTTGGCCCTCGTTTACAGGTTGCAAAGTATCTGCGTGAAGGACAATGATTTAACGTCCAATTTATATTCTTGGGAAGCCACTGCTTTCTTCGTGCGTTCTTTTCGCCATTATTCTGTTCACTGATAAATTGCTTAAAGTAAACAAACGTGTATATTTTTCATCGTATTATCATCCTTTTGATTTCCAATGTTATTTTCTTTGATTAATAACTTTTATCCGGAGCGTTTGAAATCTCAGGCGAGATTTACTTCAGCCGTATAAATGTCCAAAATATTTGTGTACATGCAAAGAATAATATCGTATCACGAAAACTTTATTACTTAATTTTTAAAAGACAGAATCAGAAATAGACGATATGTATTAATTATAGCCTGAGGTTCGTTTGCACGGTTATTGACGGGTCAAAGGCCATATTTCGCGTCATCGATAAACAATCGAATGACAACTGCAACGAGAAGGGACAGCATAAACGGCTGTAAATTTCAAAGAGAATTAAAACAAAAAAATCTTCGCAATCGTCGTTTTTCTACGCAGTTTAATCTACGAAATAGATCGGCGTTGCTTCTGAAATACTCGAATCCTTGCACGTTTTTCGAACAGACATTTTGGAACGATTTACAACAACAGCGATCGTATGGCAACTCCGGCCGAAATCCCCTTTGCGCGAGGGTCACGAGATGGAAGCGCGTCCGCAACGAAAAGTCGAAGGGAGAGAGGAGGGGAAAAAAAAGAAAAATCGAACAGCGGCTAGTTGCCGTGTCTCAAATGTCAAGAACGCGGCGCCTCGTCCCATGACCGTGCGTGCCACTTGATAGAGCGCCTTTCTTTCGCGTCGATCGTCTTTTGACTCTACCTTCCAGAGCCCCCAGCGAAGAAGGACGAAGGAAGACGAGGGGCGTGTCCGGTCGTGCGGCTTCTACAAAGAGATGCCCACTTCCCTGTAGACCCCTTCCACTCCTCCTGGATCCCTTCCACGTGGGCCCCAGTAGTCCTCCATCCCCACCATCGGGCCCTAAGAAAACTGGGCAGCATGGTCCAGACCACGAGATCGCCAGGTAAAGTCAGTTTACGCAACGCTTCCGTACGCGAAGCATACACGGTCATCCAAAGGATCCAGTGAGTCCATTCGATTCTTCCGATCAGTTTCACGCATCGATCAAACATGATATATCGCGACAGGATCAATCAATTGGTAGTTTGATCGTACGCTCTGTCCTCTGGAGGGGGCCGAATGTGTCCATCGCGAGAACGTCGACTTCGTCAATTCGTTCGTTTCACCAGACAAGATGACAGTTGCCTGAGGAGGTCGTTCCTTCGAACAGTTCTAGTGTATCATGTTCTAAATACCACGTTACACGTCGTCGAGTATCGTTAGTTCGAGTAAACCGAAGAGACACAGACGTTCCGTGAGAATGACCGCTTACACAAGTTTCCAACAGTACGATCTGTTAGACTCCGAGGGTTACGGGTCGGCGAGTAGCCCAGAGTCGAATCCTCGTAGCTGGATTCATCAGGAGATCTATCCTCAACCGCCGAGATCAAGGGGTAGCAGCTGTGGTAGCGTGAGCTCGTTGGATTGTCAAAATCGCGAGTATCAAGAGATCGGTGCAGCGAATGGCAGCTTTCACGTGACCGCGACTGGCTTCAACTTCACCGAGTTCTACGAGGGTTACTACCAGGAAGGTTGCCGAAACGAGCACCAAATCGGCCATTCGAATAACATGAGGACGGCGAAGGAGCCGGCCAGGC
>NT_176533.1:783173-786297 GCF_000188095.3 Bombus impatiens | reverse complement strand
GGACGGCGAAGGAGCCGGCCAGGCCGGCGTTCAGAATGAACGAGTGCGCGGAGAACGTTTACGACGGTGTATCGAACCGGGCCGAATTCACCGGTGAGAATGCTACGGCCAAACAAAGCGCCGACACCCCGCCAAAAATGGAGCACCACACGAGCAATATCTTTAGCAACGGCAGGTGCGAGTTCGGCCAGAATCAGGAGAGTTTCTTCGCCGCGAAGAGTTATGGTATCCCGAAAGGTGATGGTTTTTTGCCTAGAAATAACGGCAATCCTTATGGGCAGAGGGGCGACATTCTTTATTTGGGTGCCACGTACAGCGTGCAGAGAAACGAAAACTACGTTCAGAGCCAGCAAGGCGGCAAATGCGAGCCGTCCAGGTACCACCAAAAAAACGACGCTCTCCACGTCTCGCCGATGGAGTACCCCGGCCAAAAGGCGAAGGAGAGCATGCAGAAGATCAAAAACGGCACGCCGGGTATCGAGGTGTTGAGAAAGAGACGGCTAGCGGCGAACGCGCGCGAAAGAAGAAGGATGAACAGTTTGAACGATGCTTTCGATAGGCTACGGGACGTCGTGCCTAGCCTCGGCAATGACAGAAAGCTCAGCAAATTCGAGACTTTACAAATGGCGCAAACGTATATCGCGGCGTTGTACGAGCTGTTGCAAAGGGAGTGAAAACTCTTGCGACGAAAAGCTCCAGATAGCCTTCGAAGGACCTACTTTCTTTGAAAGAAGGAAGAGAACGACGAGAGGCAAAGGCGAGGAGCGTCCCTATCCGGTGAAGAGAAGAATCGAGCGC
This sequence comes from Bombus impatiens, assembly GCF_000188095.3. Lineage (NCBI taxonomy): Eukaryota > Metazoa > Arthropoda > Insecta > Hymenoptera > Apidae > Bombus > Bombus impatiens. The sequence goes on along the minus strand of NT_176533.1, from coordinate 785,499 downwards.
GTAAAAAGGCTCGAAGCTAAAGTACTGCATCAATTTCGAGCAAATTCGTTGACGGAGGGACGCGGATGGCCAAAACAGGCGTCTCAAACTCTCCGGTTCTTGCAACCGGAGCATGGTTTTTCGCATCACCGTGAAATCTTTCGTCACCTGCGAGAACGAGGGGAACTGTAGCTACGTAGTCGCTCATCGACGACGACAGAAATGGTCTTGAAACGATGTTCGAGCGAACGTCCAGCTGGAAGAACGCCAGGACGAATGGGATCGAGCTGAATATCGTGGAAGCTTCGTTGCACGGTCCACGATGTCAATCGGCGCGTAAAGGTAAAAATGGTACGTAACAAAAATCACGAAGCGTCGTTATCAGCGCAGATATTAACGATTACAGACTAAACCACGGAATCGTCGTGTTTCCCAACTTTCTCGTAGAACGTGGTCGAGCCGCATTTCTCGGCGAGGAGAATTTTAGTTTCGATCCCGGCGGATAGTTTAATTAGCAATAATTGCCGCGTGCAGACGCGGTACACGATGCTACTCGTTAATGCTTTTTCCTCGTTCGGCCTTGTTGCCGGATTCCGCGATATTTTTCGCTTGATCGAACCGCGATAACATCGTTGATACGCGAAACGCAACGAGTTTGATGAACTTGCTAACCCTAGGGGATGAGATCTAAGGGGAGGCAGAATAGAAGACGAGATTATTTAAGCGTATTACGAGACAGGTCGACGCGGAATACACCTCGTTCGCTTTGCTTAGGGTTTAAGGATGATTTGCATTATCCATACGGACATCGGTACAAATTTCGTTATGGTATTGTATAATTCTTTATACAGCGTGTTACGTTCCACCATAAATATTTTTCTATTTATGAGAATGAGATTTTCTCCGTTCGATAATTAAAAATAAATACAAACTAGCATGGAACGACGTGCACTGGTACGATACGGAGAAATATTCTTACGTCGATACTGTCAGATACCATAATGATGAATCACTACCGTAAACGTTATTCGACTATTGTCCGAACGATTATTTTCCTCGCCGAATGCGTAATGTAAACCGATCTTTAGACAAACAGCGGAAACGAGCTTCGCCTGAAGTTTCGTTGTAAATAGTAAAATATCGTGTAGCGTGTTTTAGTTGTAGGATTTGTGTAAATATCTAATTAGATACAATTAAGTTATTGCGACGTTGTTATAGATAATTCTGTACATATATAAATAAACGGACAGGGATCTCTCGATCGCGATGATCGATCCATGTGACTGCGAAAACGTAATATCGTCTGTAGGCGAGATTCACGACGGTACTTCATATTGCGAAACGCGTGGCTGATCGAATCGTTTTTAAATCGTTCGATTTTGGAACGTACGACGACTTGGATTCCGCGTGACAAAAAATTAAACGTCGAGCTACAAGTAGCTCCGAAAATTATTGGCACGTCGTTGTGCCTGTTGCGACATTTACGTACCAATTGATTACGCTCGAGCGTGTTAATGCGACTAGAAAAATTCGAGATCCGACGATGAAAATCGAACGTAGAAACCGATTAAAAACGCTTCGTTCGAAGCGAAGGGTAGGTGGAAACACTTTCTGTAGCCACTGTGAATGATTTATAAGAAGAAAGTCGATGGCAAATAACGACGTAAGAAAAGATTAAGTACCTCGTCGATTACAAGGGACAACGAACTTTACAGTCCATTAAAAGATTTCAAGATAAACCAAAGAATCCGTAGACGTTAAGTAAGACACACTGCGTTCACCTCGATTATTTTCCCGGTTACGAACAATTGTATACAGCACCAGACATATAAAATTGGAATTACACGTTTAATTGTATTAACACGATACGATAGAATCAGTTCTATTTGATTAAATTTACATACGAAATGAAATTTGTGTCGTTATTAACCCTTAACTATAGATCTCTCGTCTATCAGAGAAGGTTCGACTCTTACTTCGTTCTTAATAGATCACAGAGTATTATGCCAATTGTATATTTTTACAAAATACCATCTAAACAGGCGTTTTACGTACCTTTTGCATATCGTACGTGAGCTTACGCTCTTAAATTGTTCGCATAAGCGCGATGCATAAAAATCTACGATCCGATCATTACGATGTCGATTTAAGCAGAACTTGACGAGTTCGACCACTCGAGTACCTTCGTCGACTTGTTGAATCAATAGTAAAAATATGGACGCGTGTAATTAAGGGTTAATACAAACGTGTTTAGAAACATTTTTAAGCAAATCAGACAGCTTATCGTTCGTCTGAAACGAACTACCGATTAATCGTTGAAATATTGGCGCGTTTCTCGGAACGCGTA
>NT_176533.1:661771-783164 GCF_000188095.3 Bombus impatiens | reverse complement strand
CGCGACTCGAAACATTTCGTCGACTATCGCGTGCACGTTGCTCTCGCGAAGGCTCTAAAATCGTTTCCCTCGGGATCGACGTGACCGTTTGACACAGAGACTCGATAAAGAAGTTAACCGAGGAAGAAAAGCGCGAGGACAGGTTTTTAGGGTTCTTTCTCGCGAGGCAAATGATTCGGCCGACCGATTCAGCGGCGATGTTCCTCCCGCAATTAGGGATATGCAAAAATCGGAGGACAAATGGCGGTGGTCGGCCACCTCCACTTAGCAGTCAATCACAATTAAATACAATTTTGCGCGAGCTTCGGGGCCTGGTAATGGCGCAAAAAGAGAGCAAATTGAAATCTCCTAGCTGACAGAATGATAGATGGTGCCGGCCAGACGCGAAAACACGGAGAACGAGGGAGAAAGAAAGGGGAAGAAGGAGGGAGAAAGAGGGATAGAGACGGAAGAGAGTTACCTTCCTTCCCTGAACGCTGTGAGAAAGCTCGGCTCTCTTTGCTTCGAGCCGAGAATCGCGACGACGAACGAAAATACAAAAGTCAAGCGGCGGCTGACGTTAATACCGCTACACCGAGCCGATTTCTCCCGGCCAATATCGTTAATCCTCTTCATCTAGAGAAAATGGCAATCCGATCGTACCACGGAACAACGACACTGCGCGTAGCCGATCGAACGAACGAGTGCCACGATGCAGGAAACTTGCAACTGCAATGCAACGTGACTACACGAAATCCTTCGAGCCGATTACCATTGTTTTCTCTCGGCGACCACGGCTGAACGCACCAATTTCGACGAGCGTTTTTCTTCGCTAGAAATTGCACGCCAAAGCGCTTTTCATTCGCTTATTACCGTCAAGTAGAACAAGTCGTTATTTAGCGCTCGATCTCTAGAATTTTCCTGGAAAAGATATCGAGCAACGTGTACGCTTTAGAATAATCTGTAAATCACGAATTCCTCGGATCCAACAGCCACTAATTTAATATCTGTTGGATTTAACAGCGTGCTTCCTATCTTCGTGCGTGGACGAAGAAAAAAGATAGCGCAAAAAGTGCATCGTTCTTGGTAAAATCTAATTAGAATCGTTGGTGATCATCAACGAGCGCAATCGTAATCACGCTCTAACCTGATCGTCGGGATACCGTCCAAAGTGAAAAGATCGGCTTATGAAAAACGCAAACGTCGCATTATCACGCATGCTCAATTAAGCCGTAGAAATTAGCGCTCGGCGGGCAGGTAGCCCGAAGACGGTAGCGACGATTAATCGACGCTCGAACAAAGGAAAACCGGCCTCTTTGTACGCGGCACAAATCTATTTCCGCGTAGCTTCCTCAATTAAGCCGATAGAAATTTATGCGATTCGCTCGTCGATTAGAGAGAAAAGGCTAATTATTCATCGACTCGTTCGCTCGAATGGAGAGGATGTTTAACGCGTGGACAGCGAAGGAGGAACAAAGGGAAGGAAATGATTTTAACGTCAAAAGTGGATGCTACATGACGGCATGTGTGGCCTGTCTTCTCCTGGCTACACGCTCCTTAACCCTTTGCCGTACGATCCGACTTTCGTTTCCTACAGTGTCGTATGCTAACAAATAATTTTCTTACTTACAAAATATTTTCGCGAATATATTACGCGCACTGTACGAAACATTAAAAAAATTTCGTTAGCATCTTAACGAGACACGATTACATTGGCAAACTTGGAAACGTATACGAAACTGTATATAAATGTTACAAAATAATTATTGCGAACATAGTCGATCTAAAATCAGCATAAAGTACGAACAGTAACGTTAAAGCTACAACTAGTGGCGAAATCGTCCAACTATATACCGTGCTTTCTTAACACAGCGAATTGATTGTTCGAACGATTTGATGATATTTGCGAAGCCTGTGCTATCTTCTAACATCCATATACATTTTCATATCTCGATAGTTGCATCTCGTTGCAGCGTTAATGAAATTTCAAACGATCTTTCGTGTACGTACATACATACGCAAAAAGATTGTACGAGCGTCCGAATACTTTCGCGAGCCACTGTAAAGCTACTTCGAATTTCCTACACTGCCAGGTCGTTCCCCTTTGTTTTCCATTTTTCCCGCGATCTTTTACACTCTGCGTACCGCAAGCCTGTGATTCGCGATTTTCACGCGAAAATAATTCCGTATCGCCAGTCTCGCTCCGTGTTACGTTATTTATTATACGGCAAGGGGTGGACACGCTCTGTCTCTGTTCGGTCACGGCGCCGGCAAACAATGCAGGAGTCGCTAATCAGCGGACGAACGCGCAACGTCTTCATCCGTGGACATGGGTCGCACCATAGGCCGCGTTTCGCCATCATAGCAACGCTATTTGTCTTCCGTGCAGGATTTTGCACGGCCGAGTAATGAGAGGATACTCGATACGCTTCAGGTCCGCGGTAATAGTTACGTGTTAAGCCGATGAAGAGAGAAGACTGTACGATGCGCGGCAAAAGGGTGGAGGAAACGGCCGAGTGAAAGAAAACGATTTCCGACTAGCTGAGGCGATTCCGGTAACGCAGGCAGTTTGTTATTCGCCGTGGAAAAAGTGCATTCGCTACGCGAGGTTTTGTTTATTCGCGTAAATATAGCGACTACGTACTACGCGGCCGAGACATCGCGAGCAGAGACGTCGCGTCGACCCAGAGAAACGTGTTTCGGACGCAGATGGGTTACTACTTCTTCGGAGTTTTGTAATCGATTCGTTTGGCGTTTTCTTCCACGTGTCTCTATTCCCGGTGTGCAAAGTTTCAGACGTTCCCAGCGTGTGAAATTTAATGTTTCAAGGTTCAACGTACGACGCCAGTTTTACACCGAAGTAACGAAAAAACATCAAAATATGATGGTCGAATGAAAAAACGTTCGGACAGAATAAAATATTTGTACGATGGAACGTTTGCAAGGATGGAAATTCGAAATTATTTTTCTTGCGTCTAGGTTCTAGGTTTTATTTTTAAAAACCTGTACGTTCCTTACGCTGCTTACAGAGATAAAACATAGTTACGTCCATCGGTCAAATTATTCGCGATACAGAATAACCGTACGAGTTTTCGAACGTTTAACGTTTCGGAATATCATGGAACACGGCGTAGGTAGATCAGAGAGGCGTATTTGTTTCGGCTTTGCGACTTGAAAAACAAGAGGAAGGATCGGCCCTATTTTCAAATTAAGCCTCGTCGTCGTTTCCATTCATTTTCTGGATGAAATGCGCGGTTCGTTTCTTCTCGCGTGCTCGTCTTAGACGATATTATCATAACTCGCTTCTAATTTGTGGACTAGCGACGAGAGAAACGTAAAAGAGACTGAGGGCTCTGTTTCCAGCGGCGCCCTTCAAATTACGGTGTTTTTCGAAAGTATTCGATGAAGATTCGAGAAGTGATCCGGCTATAGTTGTAACAAACGTCGTTGTTCTTTTACCAACGAAGCGGACCGAGGTTTGCTCGAAAGGCGAGATTACGTAGATCGTAAGATGCGAATTTTGCGACGCGATCGTATTTCGGGCCGGTAACACTGCCATCGAGTACCTTTGTAAATAAATCGTACGCTTTATTATACCGTTGTTACGATACGATGTTAGACGATAATCTTAATTTAAGAGGAGATTCCCTTCAGTTAGGCAAAATCAATTCCCACCAATAATGTTCCTCTGATGAGACCAAATGTATTTAAGCATGTGCAATGTTGAATAAAAACCACTTGAAAAATTCAAAACGTTTTACGTTTATTATCCTCTTTATCCTGACGTTTGTAAATTTTATCCTAATATTTGTACACCTTTCTACGAATAATACGCTATTCCTGTCGAACCTATTAAACCTATTAAATGATACGACGAAATATTCCAAACACTGGAAACATTGTCGTGATTTTTATTTGAATGATCGCGTAGTATCTTAATGTCAATAACCTTCGATCGGATTCAGCTCTATAACTATCACCATTGTTTATAACTATAACTTTATAATTAATCCGATAGATCCAACTATTGTAGACTTGTATCCGAGATCGCCGTATAATTAACATTTTCCCCGTTCCATTTCCATCTCATCGCATAGCAAGAATCGCATATTAAGAATTAAATGAAAGCAAAGCAAAAGAATATACAGCGTGGACGTTTATTACGTCTTATCTACGATCTAGATCTATGTCTAGATCTACGATTTCTTCTATTTATCTTTTATACAGGGTAGTTGGTAACTGGTGGTACAAGCGGAAATGGGGTGATTCTACGCGAAAAAAGAAGTCGAAAATATAGAATAAAAATTTTTCGTTCGAGGCTTTGTTTTCGAGAAAATCGACTTTGAATTTTCGCTCGGTAGATCGTTGTCTCGATCGATGTTATCTTTTTAAATTTAAATTTTTAAATTTTTATTCCATATTTTCGACGTCTCTTTTCGCGTAGAATCACCCCCTTTCCGCTTGTACCACCAGTTACCAACCACCCTGTATAAATAAAGAGAAAAATCTAACTTCGTGTGGCATCTCGACAGAGAGAAAAAGAGAGAGAGAATTATGCAGATTTCGTGGTGCGTTTGAACCGGATCATCGGGAACACTCGTAAGTATACTATTGGGATCTGGTAGATTATGAAAATCGATCGAGTCTGCCTTCCATAATTTCTAACTCACGGAACGAACAGTCGATCGATGGAAGACTATCGTTCGGTGCATAAGAATGCACATTCCGGTTCCACTTGAACAGCACAACCGAGAAGGACCGCCTAAACCTAAACTATTCCTCGAGGCCATCGGTTTTTTTCTAGGAAGCCTAGGATATAACTGCGCCAACAATTTCGAGGACGCGACGAAAAATAAGTAGCGACGTTCGCAAACCTTCTGCGCGTTCGACGATTCTCGAGGAAACGATAATGAAACCATTTTGTTAGATCATTAGGCTAATGATCGAATTCCCTCGATTTTATTTGCCTCGACTGTCGTAACCATCATTTCGTCCTGCGCGTTACACAATTTGGTTTTCGTCAATTTTTCTCCAACTCTTCTAGCCAATTGTTATAAAAAGTTAGGAAATATCGGTTAAGTCGCTCAGAAGCCACGCTGGTCAACTGCGTAAATTAAAACGGATAGGAGAACGACGATTATTTATATAAATGTTATTTTTCAAAACTTTCTTGGCAATTTGTAATCACCTACGCTATCTGTTTATGATAAATAAGTTCACGAAAATCTGAGAAGATCCGGAGCTCGGAGGTTTATCGTCGTCGCGTCGAATGTTTCATCTTGTTACGATAAATCAACGGGACAAGCTTTCTCCCCCTTCGCGGTAACTAAATTTACATGGAAGATAAACCTTCGCATAATTCGATAGCGGAAGTAACTTAGAAATAACAAGCACGAGGTTCTCCGCGCGAGTCGAAATTTGCTCAATCTTCCAAGGGTCGATCGTTTTATTCGTCGAATTAAAATTCGAATAAAATCGTACGCGTATCACATTTGGATCGAGGTTGGATCTCGTCGTAAGGCGATGAACGTAAGGAGCACGTTGACGTAAATTAGAAGCCCATTTTGTCCCAAAATGTGCTCGGTATGCTTTAGACCCTTACATTCGAGGTTTCCATTCCATTCGCTCGTGCAACATCGTCAAACACACGTGCAACATCGTCAAACACACGTGCATAGAGGAGAAGAAAATAAGGAGAGCTCCACCTGTGGCCAGCACTGACTCAAAGCGAAAGCTCGGTCGCTTAACTGCCGATTTCCATTCGAAGGTGAGTAGCGTACGCGCTACAGGTAATTGGTATCTTACGCGGCCGTTGCGAGAATAAATCGATCGTAGCGAATGTTGTTGGGTTTGATAGAATGCCGGATAGCGGCTCGCACAAAGCGACCTTCGTCTGGTCGAGTGAACCTGCTACCAGCCAGACAAATTGATACCAGGCAACGCACTCACTCTCCCTATCTTTTCCGCCTGTGCACAGGGGTACCTTACGTGCCTGCAGTGAGTACGGGCGCATAACTTGCAGAGCTCGATACGCCGCTGTTGGAAACGATCCATGCAAGTTGTATAAGACTAGCTGATGTGCCGCTTACAACCCCGTATTAACTCGAAATAGTCCGTCTTAGTCATTTTGTTTGATCTATTGTTACATCTTTCTATCACACTCCTCGTGCTTCGTCTCTTGCAATCGGTGCGACCCATGCTACTTGCTTTTTCTTTCCGTTTCTTCATATCGGTTGCTCGATGCTGGGAGACATTATGAATCTCTGTAGTTTGCTTGCACGAGATATAGTACGTTTCTTTCTCTTCTTTTTTTTTATTAGAATTGATAGAAGCGTTTAACAAGAGTTTGTTGAAATTCGATTGTCTACTCGTCGACGTTTCCTCGTTTACGTATTCGATAATGCAACGAGTGTTAGTGAAATAGATTAATGAGGGTGAAAGACAATTCCTATCGCGTTTCTGTGGAATCGACCGATAATAAATTGTAATCGTTTCTCTGAAAATTGACCGACGACTGTCAAACTTTGAAACGCTACTCGTGGATCTGTCTGCTAACTCGGAATAGCCTCCCTTGTTTCATTTGTAGTTTAAAGATCATATGGATAAACAGCTTCGCCTGAATGTTTCGTTAGAAATTTTTATCGCGGAATTATACCGTAACTCGTTCCAATCTTGCAAACGTCAAACACTTAGTTACCTTATAATTAAAATATTACTCAAAATTATTATTTAAATTAATCGACAATAATCAAACGACGGTACAGAGGTATCGTTCATCGACGCACAATGTTTCTTGTAATCAAGTTACATTCCGACAGAAAGAAACGAGGATGCAGATGATTCGAAGCGGTGACGTAGAGCGCAAACTCGTCGACAGTCGAGGGTTAATAATGCGAAGAATAGTAAAATTAAGCTATTCGAAGTTGTCCATCAGCTAAAACTCTAAGCCATCTTGTTCAACAGCGAAGGAACAGAGAAGGCGATAAATTAAAAGCGACGTCGAAACGTGGAAGAACGTGTCTAATGTTGGGACAATCGTCTTTTGTGCGTGTCGCAGCTGTGACAAGACGTTATGCCGCAGTTTATTTCGCGTGCTCGCAATTTCTTGATAAATTAGATACACCGCGGTATCCCTCGAGTGTTTCAGTCGGTGACGATTACAAGCCGTGATAATAAAGTTAATGCGTGTACTCGCCGTACAATGAAGTAAACCGCCATTATCGCGATTACTGTTATTATTGCAATTATGACGATTGCTCGGGGTAGGCTCGTCGAGAAGGAACGAGCATGAATTACGCTTTCAAATGCGAGAACGTTTGCGCCGATGTATGAAAATTAATCGTCTGCTCGAGAACGCGCGTATTTACGCATACTTACGCACATTAAATGTATAATAATCTAATGACGTTCAAGTATTATGCAAATAGTAACGCCGGATAACACGTGTAGTAAAACGTGACAGTAAAACGTGCGAGAATTTCATTTTCGAAAATAATATATAAAAATAATAAAATTAATAATTTAATTAAACATTTGATTTGAAAAATGACAAATTTATAATACCAATGGCGAACAGTAATTGTATTTTTTAGCTAGTATACGTTTTTTCAAGTGGAGTAATTAAAATGAATTTTTGACGAATCGCTTTTCGTAACGATAGTGCATATCTAGTCTATTATTTCTGAATATTTCTTTTTTTTTTTATTGATTTTAACATCGCATCAATTGCACCTATTCAGAGAAAAATTTAGTAATTGGATTTTGTTAAAAAGCGACATGTATTTCAGACAGGAGAAAACGTTTGAAACTTCATTTTTGTTTCCATCTGGTTGCGTGGGTGATCGTATTTAGGGAAATTTCAAAGCACGTGTTTGAGAATTGTAATTTGACGATTGCAGACGTCGCAGATTAATCGATGAAATTCAGATTAGATACGCGCGCGTGAGTCTGAGATGTGGCTAATTCTAAGTTTCTCTTTAATGCAACTTCGTCTCGACGATCTTCTTTTATAATCGAAAATTAATTCTTCGCGTTTCGAGTAACATAACTGGACGAAAGTTTAAACTACACTTTATTATAAAAGTTTCTTCTGTTACGGCGGATGATATTCAAAATGCTTGTGAGAGAAGGTCTAGTTTTCTTCGGTTTGTACAGTAAAAAAAGAGAATAATTTAAAAGAAAAAGTAACTAAGTAGATACGAGTGCAAACATTTTCACGTAAATCGTTTTAAATGCCCCGGACATCCACGCAGAACAGTAGGACAGGTCCGGGTTTCTTGATGTCTACATGACTTTGCTATTTCCTCGATCTCGTTTGCTACACGTCACCTTCGGTATTATGTGCTCGTGCCCGTCGTCAAGACACGTGAATGTTCACTTGTCGTTTGAAAGCAATTCAATACCTAAATTTCATTTCATCGAGTGATATAGACACAGAGACTTTATAAATAAAGCATCGATATAGACTTCGCAAAGAGAAATCTCGATATCCTTCATTCCCAACAAATCTCTCAAATTAACGAGCGAAGCTTTCTCATCGTCTTATTTAATTAATTTTATTAAATATCTTGAAGATAAACTTTCTAAAGAAAAGTAATACCTTTCCGTAAAGAAGACTCGTACACATCTGACGATGTCTTAATTAGGTTGTTTAATTAAAATTAATTGTAATTATTTCTAGAGATTTTATATCAGTTATTCGTAATTATACACGTACGATCTTGAAATTGTATTATCTTAAATATAAAATTAATTGGAAGCTATGAAAAATTTCCTCGTTTTTATGTTGACATTGAGACTGAATATTTCTCATTGTATTATTTTATTAAATATTTTGAAGATAAGCTTCTTACAAAAAAGCTGTATCGTTTTGTAAACGAGAATTACAGACATCTGACGATATCTTAATTAGGTTGTTTTGTCAAAATTAATTGTAATTATTTCTAGAGATTTTATAATAGTCATTCGTAGTAATTATACACATACAATCATGAAATTTTATTGCTTTAAAGTTTTTGAAGAAATTTCATTGTTTGTTTATTCATTTTTATGTCGAGATTAAAATTGAATATTATTTTATCGTCTTTGACAAATGTTTTCATACGATATAAAGAAAAACGTATAGTTATTCAGCAATTGAAAACATTCACGGTCTTCTCATTACGCTGAAGCCATGACAAATTTGTAGAATCTATACGAAATAGTACACGAAGTAGTATAATTTTGTTTTTTTCTCACACAAATGTACTATTCGTGAAAAAAAATTACAATAAAATATACAATAACACGCGAACGTCACAATATTTGGAGATCATACGATAAGGTCACTTTTATCGATCATCTGTCTGACTTTCATGCTATTTGATGGCTAAAAAGAAGTGCATAATATTTTAATACGAAACAGTTGAAGAAGCAAAACCTGATAGACCTTTGAGAATATTTCAGACTTAAAAGCTACAAAAATATAAAACGTGCCTCTAACTCTACTCGATCGCTTTCCCTTAACAAAACTACCCACATAAAATTAAGATCGTTCAATCGAATAAAAACAAAAATTCCTACACTTATAGCGTCTACGCGTATCCACGTGTCTCTACATATTTTTGTATCGTCGTTATCCAGCAGTTCTAATTTCGTTTCAATTTCGTTTACGTTTATACCGCAAAAGCAAGCGTAGTTTCATGACCATCAGGCAGAAATAAATAAATAAATACGTACATACGTATCCATGTCGAAGGATGCAGGACTCTGAACTCGTCATCCTCCTTCCAAAACGAAAACATACAAAACGCAATCCCTTCTTTCACAATTCGCGTCCAACCTCGACCAACGACGAGCGTCTACAAAAACACGGAGGAACTGTCGCAACGCTCTCCATACGTCCTGCATCCTTTAATCCTTCGTCGTCCCGTTGAATAACAGATAACAGAATCGCATCGGCCATACCGAACAATTGGCCCTGGACAATGCGCGTTTTTCTCGTGGCCGCGGAACACGGCCTGCTGCGACTCTACAATTACCGTGGCTACGACCAACCAACAGGTAGTAGGTGCTGGTTTTCTGGCAATGCCCTGTACAACGCGCGATATAACAGTTACACAGGAGACAACGGTGGCCTGCGTTGACAACACGCAGAGAATCTTTTGCATAGAATCGGGAAGAATCGAGGAGGACGGTCGCGGTCGAACTCGCCGAGAGTCGAACGAATAGCGCGCCCGTGGCGAACGCATTGATGATTCGTGCATTCCACCTGGGATTAATCGATTTAACGGTTCGACGGGCCGAGCAGTGTCCACGGTGCTATAATTTGATGGAGTGGCGTACAGCGTACATCTCTTTCGCGTCATCCACGTCCGATTCATTGACCGTGCGTTTTCGCACTGTCACCGCGTAACCGTTGCCGCGGTGCTTGAGCCGCCGCGCCGCGGACAAAGCGGAGGCGAACGAGAGAATAACCGAAGAGAGAATATACAGGGGAGAGAAGGCTGCGCAGGGGAAGAGGGGACGATAATACGCGGCCACACGATCATTAATTCAAGTTTGCTCGCAGATATTCTCGTCTTTGAACACGGAAGCTATCCGAGTCTCTCCTTTCTTCCTGCGGCACTGTCTCCGCTTCGTTGCTTGGGCGCTCCACTAGGCAAGCTCGATGAAGACGCAGACACGATGGATCGAACGAGTTGATGAAAGAGGCAGGTTGTTTCATGACAGGGCAGTGGATTTTTGGACTCGACGCAGCTGAACGTTGCGACGCATGGCGACGTAGAACTTTACAGGTTTAAGGAATACCCGAGCGAATATTTATACGAATTTATATTCTTGCAATATGTAATTAATTAGTGCTGTGTATAATTAATCCTTCAGGAATGGATGTCGTCGCAATGATGGCAAAATTTGTCTTCGAGCTGTAAATATTTATTGTTCGCTAGTTGGTAGCGTCGATGAGAAAAATATGACGATCGCAAGGTGTTAAAGATCTGGAACCTAAATTTTGGAAATTGTTCTACCTGTTAAGAAATAATAATATTGACGTAAATTAAGTTAATGATATCGGCTGTCTCGCCTTCTATATTTCTAATAGCGTGCAATTCTATGCCACCGTATCATTAACCCTTAATTGGTATCGTCGTATCGATTATATTGTACATGATGATTTTGCTTAAATTAAATTATTATATTATATTACGTACTTATTGCCTAAATTACCTTTATCTTATATGATAACCGATAAACGCTCGTTATAATTATTACAATGTATTAGGTTGCCCGGAAAGTGTCTTTCTTTTAAACGTATCTTTACACAAACATGAAACCTAATCTGTCGAACGTTGTAATCTTTAGTTTGATAGAACAAAATCGATCATACGTAATTCGATGAAATAATATAAAACTGAAAATATGCATCCATTATTTCCTTATAAAACGAAAGAAACCAGATTTTCCGATGACCTAATACAAATACAGAATGTAGACGAGATTTTAACATTGATAAACTATCTCAAATAATTATTCCAAAATTAAAAGTCAAGTCACAAACTTGCTTTCCCTATCTACGGCCCAACGAAACCGATTGAAGCTTAAAAATATAATATCAAAGGATCGCAACTTTTTAGCTCCAGTTAAACTTTACGCTAGTTTGGACGATCGAAAGTCGAAAGTCGCTGCACCGAACGTTCTCTGAAGAGCGTCGGTGCTTCCGGCGAGGAAATGGTCAATGGCCAATCGCGTTTTCAACTGCGATGAATGCACTCTTGCTTATGGATTTACGTTCTTGTTGCGTGTGTGTTTGGAAACGGGATACTGCGCCTCTTTCCAACGTCCAGAGACTTGTTTTCCTTTGTACGAACGTAAATAGTCACAGACTCTTTCTACGCGAAATGTTAGCAAAGACTGATGTCGATGGAATCATCATTGTATATTTAACCTTTGCGATTCTTAACGACTGTAACTACAGAAATTATTTTTACCACTAAACGGCAGTCAAGCGCGAACATATTAGGAAACGCAGGTAGGTAATCTTCGACTAATGCATTTAGAAGTCTTACCATAGCGAGACGGAATCGATGTATTTCGAAGTTGTGGGCGACACGTTTCTCGCTTCAACTTCAAATCAACGTTAACTTGCACGCAACCTTCTTAATCAATTTATATTTTAGAGTTTTGCTTCGCCTAGAAAAATTTCCGGACTAATTACGACAGAGCCAATCTTCGTTCGAATACTCTGATATCCGGACGTTCTATTGTCCGAACGTGATATTTCGCAGTAACCTTTTTCCCTTTCAAATACGTTCGTGTTCATGCACCATGCGCGCTCTTTCTTTTATTCGATCGAGCGAATTTTGATTATGAGAATTTAGTACGAAACTAATAGCGCTCTAACTATCGAAACGAAATACGACGGAGTGAAAAATTTCGAAAGCGATGTAGGTGAAACAGAATTGGGAAAAATACACGGCGTTCGATTAGACGCAATCACAGACGTTAGAAAACGGAAACGTGATATTGAAAATTATCTAAAACACGTGGCAACGATATGAAAGTCTTAAACATATCGATGCAACAAACAAATCGATAAAGACGATGATAACGACGATTTTGCACGAATGCAACCAGCAAACGAAAGTGACAATAGACAGGTGCGTTCTCGTTCCCAAGTATTCGTTGCATTCGAAGAAGGGCTTCGATGGTTCAAACTACAAAAGGAACTCTATGCAGTTACTTATGCGAAAAGAATTACGCGACTTAGCAGCGAAAAATAAATGGCGTTCATAAAAATTTCAAGAATCTACCGATTAATCTTAGCCCGTATTTAAATAAATGAAATTGCATCTTCGAAAAATGACCGTTCCGTTACTCGAAAATTCTATTACTCCAACAATTTCCCGATTAATTCGGCTAAGGGATGTTCCACTATAATATCAAAGTTTTAATCTATTTAACAAAAGGTTGAAAAATTGATAAATAGCAGGAATCAACGTTTCTTAAAAAATCTGTTACAAATTGTTTTTTATTCTTTATTTTATCAGTTACAATTGAACAATTTGCAGGCTCCTATACGAATGGGTGTTTCTACATGTTGAGGTTATTCGATGTGTAAACGGAGAAAACTCGTGGATAAATTGTAAGGCAGAAAATATATTTAAATAGAAGTGTAATTATAAGTAAAAACACAATTTCAGCTGGTCCAGATCCTCACGCTAGCTGTGTTACTGTCTGTCTTCGTCGCAGTCTTTTGTCTACGCGCTGTCGATGGCTTCAGTGCTCGAGAAAACTAAAAAGACCGGATGTAGAGTTTTCTTACAAGTGGTGACCACTTCAACGCTACAAAATTTCGCAATCGGAAATTGATCTGATGTTGGAATTTTCTATCTACTGTATAGTTAGGTCACTGTAAGGGAGAATTTGTTCTACACCGATTGGCGACAAGTATCTGAAAGGAAGCAATAATTATGAAATACGATGCAGAAGAAGCGCAAAACGAAGAAAATCACAGAGATAACTTCCTCTCTCAAATTGCGAATGAATGAAAAATCTTCTTAGTGTACGACCAAGTCCGTAATAGCGAGTTTCTTGGAAAAGGTTTAATACGTACGATTGCTATGGTATGTTAAGAAATCGTCGTTTACACAGTATAAGTACGGTAGTTGAGCAAAAGGCGTGTATTAATTCCTACATTGACGTAAGTTTTTATTCCGAGCCAAAAACCTGCCCTATCATACGTATTATTATGTAGATTTGCGCTTCCTTTTTTGATCAACTTTAAACGTATAATAACATAGGTTTCTGAACTAAAACGAGTACCGATTCGAATAACGAGCTATCTGGTGCTAATGTTATAGACGATCATTTTATAATTGTTAATGGGTGTTAGTTTAACCGTGGAAGAACACATACAACCGCATCAGTCGTCACGATTACGTAAAATATCTCTGGTAAATGATAACCGACAATTTCTTAACCGAACGTTGTTCCTTTCGATGCGTATCCTGCACTTCGAAGGTACAATACGCAGCTGAATAGAATTATACGTTGCACGATTCACGAAACGCGTGAAATTCCAAAACAAATGGCGAATATCGTGCTTGAACGCCGAAATTTGTAAATCGTTTTGCAGATTTAAACGTAAAGTTCTTTCGAGTTTGTCGATAAAGTGATTAAGCGTGCCGAATCGTTGAAAATACAGATATCATTTTAAAAAACGCATTAGCGTGCTTGAAAAAGTAACATGTGTACTTCCGAGCTAAATAAGTGAGATAAAAATCGCGAGTTTGGTCGTTTAAGATTGATAAAAAGAATTGTACCGTTCGACACTTGGTCGCTTCTTGTCCAAAGTCTCTGCTTCGCTCCTTGCTTCCCTATTTGCTACGGTACTTGCGCGCGTGAACTGTACACACGTAGAATGGAGACATATACGGTAATGACATGAAAATTTATAGCAATAAAAAATGAGAGAATAAATACAGCAACGAAACGGGAAAACGAATAGACGACGAATGACATCAAGAAACTTTGCCACGGTTTCGCGTATATTTCGCTAAAATCTCACTGTACACCGTGTTTTCCCAAAACCGGCGTTTGGCGCGCGTCTGATCTACTTTCAAGAGCGTGAAAGGTGCGCAAAAAAGCGCATTTATTCGCAGTAAGTGCAAGACACGCTGTTGTAGAATTGACGAATAATCGCACGAAGTTTCGCGTTAAACTGACTTCATCCTGTTCTCTGTGATCGCTTCGAAGACCGAGAAAGAAGTTCACCACACCCAACAGGATTCAAACTACGCGAGATCTGTGCGTAATTGCGGTTCGCAATTAACACTGAAACTACCAGTCAAATTGACTGGTTTTACAATTTTATTTTGAAATTCCTACTTCATGTTATCTTTTTCCGCAATGATGTAATGACTTTCGCAACGATAATTAAACGAGTAATATAATGAATTTTATTTTGTTCTTTATGTATTCAAACTGAAAATAATTTCGTATCAAGGCTACTTATACCAATACCAGTGAAAATGACTGGCACGTGTCAAACTGTAAAATGGTCTTGCAATCTATTTATCGAACCCCAATTAACCAGTTTCCTCGTTTTGTACAACTTCCCACGCGTTTTCCAAATTTTTACCGCGTATCGTTCGATATGACGATATCAGTTATCAGGAAAATTCCTGATCGGTCGCTAGATCGCTAAATGTTAACACCAGAACTACCACAGCAGTCGAAACGACTGGTTCTACAATTTTGTAAATATGTCAATGTCCCTCGTTTAGGGATCATAGTCCCAGCTGGATTAACCCCTCAACCTACGACTACGGGCATAGCCCGTAGTACGATGATCGGGTCAAACGTAAATATTACGAGCATTCTCGAACGTAAATCGTAGGTTAAGAGGTTAATAATATCAGAAATGTACTACATAACATGGAATTCCTTCTGTGAGAAAGTAATAAATCAATAAATATCAAAATATTCTATTATTGCGTATTTTTTAAAGACCAATCATTTTCACTGGTTTTGGTAAAAATAGTTAACTATCGGTGGTTAATTAATCAACTCCGCGTATCGACTTAAAGAATCGCTATTCAACAGGAAAAGATCTCGTTAAATATTTTAAAGTTTCGGCTTGGGAACGCGAAGCTTGTAGATTCCAGATTGTGTTACACGGCGCCTCGAAATTTCAGTATCATTAACCAATCAGCGTCAGGCAAATCGACGCGGACTGTCGTATCGCGGCTCGCAATCCAAATCCTATAAATAGTCACGCAGAAGCGTGTATAGTCGTAATAACAGATCGAGACCACGGGTTTGCCGTCGATCCGTATCGCGTATCAAGCGCGAATATACGACTGGTCTGGATCGCGTCGATAATTAAATAGCCGACGCGCCGACTTGGCGAGCATTCGCGCGCCTCCCTCCTATCTGCCCCTTTTCGACATCCATCGCGGACATCCGTTCGCGGACGTTCACCACGGAGAAAGACATCACGCGCAAATCGTTCGCCTATTTCACGGTTTGCGCAACGAAACGCTTCGTGTTCGTGCGATCGACGTGATCTTGAAATTCCTCGCGTTTTCTACACGTCCAAGGCTGACCGTCTTAACGATCCACGACGACAGTTAGGGATCGAATGAGCGAGTACAGTGTCGCGTCTGACCCGTTTCGATCGAAGCGGCTGATCTATTAATTCCGGCTAATTGTAAATATTTCACGGTCGAGAACTGGTGTCGTTAAGATTGTAAGATCGTTTATATAGCTTCGATTGGAGTAGCAGCGTGGATGTGACGGAATTTTTCAAGTTGGACGGGTTCGATTATTTTGTTTAGTTTAAAGCTGCGTCTACGTCACGCAGTGGCTGCAGAAAGTGTCTGCACAGGTTTTCCCAAGAAACGTTTTTTTATTAGGTTGCACGCTTCGTTTGCATAGCGCTAAATTTTTCTAATCGTATGACGCCAAATAATACGAAATTTAATATAGCTGGGTCTAATTAATCGGTATATAAATAATAAATACAGTGGCGTACAAATACCTTTTGCAGTGGTTGTATAACAATAACGCGTTATGTAGCAAAGTTATATAACACGTTACGGAAACAAAGAGAACAGTATCGCATAACGATACTATATCAAACGTCTTGCGTTCTATAGTAATGTAGAGAACGTGTTAAAAACATTATGCAACATAATTCATCGTAACGTCGTTGCAGCGATGTAGCGAGTTAGCGCGACTTGTGTTCGCAGTTCCTGGCAATGTAATTTCCTTTGATCCTTTAAATTCTACCGTCTAACGTTTAACTCGCCACGTAACAAAATTAATTATATGTTACAAAAAAAGGACGCTACGACAGCATCTGTAAATTATTTACAAAATAAGAATACCAAACTGCGAACAATCATTTTCCATTCTCGTTTAAAATAAAATCTACCCAAACCCCCCATAGATATTATAATCGAAGCGAATAGCGTGACATATCAAAGCTCGCTCCCTTCGACCATCGACATAGCGAAACTAGCGAGGGTCGATCACGATAGGCGAAAAATCAAAGGATTCGGTCGAGACTTGCCCGGAGGTCGACATCGTCAGCCACACCTGCCGCATCGGCGTTGAAGCGAAGAGAAAAGGGTCTACGAAGAAGAGAAAAGAGTTTCTAGACGACGCGCATCGTGTACGGAGCATGGAGATTCCAAGATGCGCCCGAAGCCGACGGACACGCCTAGTTAAAACGCGTGATGGATGCGCGAAAAAGAGCGCGAAAAGCAGGCCGGATCCGTGGCCGGGCCCCGTCGAACATCGGTGGCAGATCCCGAAACTGATTCGCGCGCCGTTACGCGCGTCTCTTTCGCTCGTACGTTCCATCTTTGCGATCTTAACCGCCGCCGGACATGCAAATTATTATCCGTCTCTAGGAGGGGGAGATCTCTCGCCTACTGCAACCGTGACTTATCATGCTTAATTACACGGTCTACCGTTGAGTTATTGGCTGTTTTATAATATTAAAGAGGCGCCAATTAGCCGAGTCGATGCCTTGATCCGCTTTCGTTTCCTTTCAGGGGGTAGCATCCTGTTCGACTCGCGTTTAGATCTGCTTTTAACGCCCCCTCTTTGCCCCTTCTTCGCGATCTTCTTTGGATCAGGGATTCGTAGTCGCGCGTAGTATGCATGTACAGGGTGTCTTGGTAAAACTCTTTCGAAGAAGGGAAATGCCGGAGGAACGAACCGTTTGACTCGGGGCATCGTTGCTCGTGGTTGCGATCAGACGTTGCATTTCCATGCTCATATTTTTCGAGGCTCGGCTGTTACCGCGGTTCTCTTTTAAGAGGAACCTTGTGTCTTTTTGTATATCGATATGTTCTTTTATCGTCTACACCGAAGTGTTTTGAAAAATATCTCGACTGATTGTTTTTGAATAGATGCGTCGATTTTTATCTCACCAAATTTACTTTTACCAATGGAAGGCAAGAGAAAGAGGAACGGGAGGGTATTTTTCATGTATAAAGTTTTACGAAATTAAAGTCGAAGCATCAAAGTATCTCTTAAACGAAGCATTTTCAAAAATATATACCTTGATACTTTTGTGTAGGAAATAAACGACTGGCATGTAAAAAGTACAAGGTTCCATTTAAAAGAACTAATGGAAACATCATCTATTTAACATCATCTTCTCGAAGCAAACAATTCGTTGCTTGAGCATTTCCTCGTATCGTAAAAAGTAACGAAGATATCTATCGCTTTGTAACGGAATTACCGAGACACCCTGTATATGTGTATGCGTGATAATATATAACGGAATATAAAACACCGATGCATACATTTTGGAAATAACATGGTTCCAAAAGGAGAGGTCTGTTGCGATGGCACGGTGTCCATGCGAAATTGTTTAGTGGGTAATCACTATGCCAGATTTGACCCTTTAGCTATCGAGAAGAATATAGACTCTTTGTGCGAGAAATATCGGTATAGATATCACCGTCTGGCACTTTCGACCTATTATTGCTATCATCGGAACCTCGTATTTCATTCGATTTTTTGGTACTTAAGAGGTACCATTTTGCATAATCCTTTTCGCAGAATGCACGATCATACGAAGAATGTAAAATAGGTTGAAACCTTTTTTCTAACGAGGGAGAATTAAACGCGTTATGGTAAAAATATATTCTTCAATTGTATTTCATATTCGTGCCTTTCTAAAAATGGTATTTAACGTACATGTGTAAATGACTGTTCAATAAACGACGTTTAATAACTTTGAAATTCTACCCTGGATCTCGTTTAATTATATCAAAAATCCTCCGTCTTTGTTTCTGCTAGAAGTTGAGATTCTTCGAATTCTACTTTGAATTTTCACTCGTCCCGCGTATTCATGGAAGATTTTTATA
This sequence comes from Bombus impatiens, assembly GCF_000188095.3. NCBI lineage: Eukaryota > Metazoa > Arthropoda > Insecta > Hymenoptera > Apidae > Bombus > Bombus impatiens. The sequence goes on along the minus strand of NT_176533.1, from coordinate 764,319 downwards.
AGCTTTTCAAACAGCTTCGTGCACGTACATACGTTAACGTCAATGGTGTATCGACCAACTTACAAATACTTACAAATACTTACCAATACTTATAAATAGCGATCTATATACCTATTTGTTTTAATTATCTGCATCGGTATCTCTACACGCAAAAATTGCCCACATTGTCAAGCGAATCTATCGTGCACTCGTTTAAACAGTCTGGTTAAAACGCCATAACCATCCATAAACATCGATCCATAAACACGTGCATCAAGAGCTACGAAACCATCGATAACCGCGTGACACGCGCTTGCAAATTTTCTACAGTGTAAATCGACAGAGCGAAAGTTGGCCAGAAAGAGGAACTAATAATTCAAACGCGAAGAATAATTATCAATTCGAGGGGCATCGCACCCGCCATAATTCCATCGAAGAGTTTTTTCATTACAGGGGCCGACGTACCATTTTTCTCATTACCCGGACACGTTGTCGGCTCATTTTTTTCTCTAGTTGAAAGCGTAGCCAGTGGCACGAGAGTGGAGGCTAAGGGAAGCCGACGATACCAGTTGGGACAGTGGAAAAGGGTTGCAAGTACCGAAAGATACATAGCGCGATGCCTTCAGCGGACACCGACCCATTTCTCTTTCGCGCCTCTTTCTCTCGTTAACGAAACGCTATCGCTCTTTCACCCACGGCGTGCGCGTTTAAGCGCCGCCGGTCCCGTTGCGCTGATTTCACTAACGAACCCAGCGATTTATATCATCGATCGAACCGTGTCCGCGGTAGGCGAACTCCGACTTACTTCGATGGTTCATTGTTAAACAGCAGCCGGCAGCCAAGAACGACCCTTATCGTTTGCATTCGCCATCTTATTGGCCATAGGCACTGATCGAACGTTCCAAACAAACCACTTTGGGATCTTCTCAATCGTTGTACGAGTAATGCTTGATAATTTTGTCTGCTTGAGATAGACATGGACGTTGATGAGATATGTACGACCGAGAAAATCAAGAGGTTCCAGTTTCAACGTTTGATTACGAGCAATTTTTGGCGTCGTGTGTATTTTTCGTTAAAGTTTTGCTAGCAGCAGCTCCTACTGCGAGCATGTTACGATACACAAAAAAATGGCTTGGAACCAAACGTCTAAAAGTGTGAGTCTGTAGAAATGAGGAGCTCCGTTAGCTTTGACAGTGCTGACAGTGACGAAAAGTAGAATTTTCGTGTTAGCTTGTAAGGCAACTACGCATATGTTTGTACATGCGTTGATTTTATCCGTACGTGTTCTCGATACGCGATAGATACGAACATTGAAAAATATCTGCTATATTGTAGCAACTGTGTTCGTCTCAATTATAAGTAAAATAGCTTACGGAAGTATTGGAACGCTTGCCACAGAATTTTTTATGAATATATTTTACGGATACGAAGATCATGTAACGTAATGACACTCGACTATCCTAATTGTAATAGAAAAATTTCAAACCAATACGAAAATGTACATACGAGTCATAAGACGCTTATTGTAAACTTGTGTATACTTAGCCTCATTATGCACACGGTCTCGCTATACATTGTGGCTTATTAACGCGGTGAATAAATCGATTGTTCAAGAAAATTGATCATCCTTGCGAAATGGATATCTTGTAAGTACATTTCTACATACATTCCCAGATCCGTTTCTCGATATAGTGCTGATGAAATTTCAAAAAGTTTCGTACAATGCAATAAAGAAGTTCGTTAAAAAATGTATAAATAATTCTATGATAGATGAATTCGTTAGAAATTTCCTTAGCACCGTAACGAGACACGACTATTCTGATTACATTGGTAAAATTTGAAACACGTTTGAAAATGTATATACAAGTTGAAAGATATCTATTGATATGTTACAAGTTATTATACTATATACTATATACTATATTAATAAGCCACGATATAGAGCGAGAGCATGTTTAGAATTAATCGTATGTTGAACACTACTATTCGTGCTTCGTACTAATTTTCCACTAAGTTTACATTTGCAACAAATATTTTCTAACTTTTATATACAGTTTCGAATCGATTTCGAATCTGACTATTACGATCACGATACTCGCGTCTCGTTACAACGCCAACGAAATTCCAAAACGTTCTGCATAATATTCCAATGAAATGCTTGCGAGACCGTTCCAATACTTTCGTGTGCCTGTGTAGGTACACAAGTACGTTCCGACTGATAATCCAGAAATAAAACAGAATGGTATGGTTTTCCGTGGCCTGCAGTGCAGACGAAGAAATCGAAAGGATCGTTACCGTGGCCAGTCGTGGGCCGAAAGCTCTCGTGGCAAGATACTAAGTCAGAGTTAAGGTAGGTCGGGGCGTAACCCAGGATCAAACGAGTCAATAACTCGTGCCGTGCCTCCTCCACCTACAATGAGAAATCGCCATGGTGTACAATGAATGTGGGTGCGCGGTGACGTATCGTCGAAAGGTTGGCGCGCGTATTCGCGCATGCAGCCACGTGTGCGCGTTGATATGTCTTCATGGAATCGGAACCTCGAGCGACGGGACATTCCTCGTGTTCACGAGCAGCGTAAAACAGTCGTCGCGCCGTAAAAATTCCTGGCCGCGATCTAATCGAAGAAACAGAAAACCGGCCGTATTCGCGGGATAGCTCTTTCCTACACCGCGGCTATTGTCAGCGTTTCGTTGTGCTCGTTTCTATTGTTGCATTTACGCGCTGTTCCTTTTTCGCACGAACTGGATAATCTCGTTCCGCGCGATGACAATTCGATGGAAAGTGCGTCGATATCCGTACGCGAAGATCCAACGAAATTCTGAAGTCTGTGCGATATTGTTTCGAACAGATCTTCTTCTGGCTTGAACCCTTTGCACGTTGGATTAATTCAGTAGCGAGAAATTGCCACGGGGCGCATTTTTAACGAAACACGTGTCATAAATCATTGTTATTTATTACTTTCTACTTTGGAATTTCCGTATTCGTTAGCGATAAATCTTTGCTTGCTCAATGATCAACGCTGTGGACGATGCGCCGGTCCATTGTTCGAACTCTTGTCTAGCACGCGATAAGTTCAATATTAATCGAATTATTAAGATTAAATCAATGTCGCATCAGTGGCTGCAAGAGTGCAAATTCGTAATTTTTGTAGAATCTCGAATAATTAATATCGGTGAAATATTAACGAAGATTAACGAAGATTAATCTTGCGCAGCCACCTGAACGACTTCGCCTGTGTGTCTGTTCACTGGAAGGTTTCAGTAATTGAAATACATATTTCTAATCGTATTCTTAAAGTTTATAATATACCGCGCGAAGCGTCGACTATTCGTTACACATAAACATGGAATTCTTTTGAACGATACAAGCGTATTCCTTGGCTGAATTTATATTTAACAGAGCCTTTAATCCCAGTTACCAGGTCAAAAATCAACAGCAGAGAAACGTTCTTCGACGATAATTTCGATAAAATGGACATTGCCAATCTTCTCTTTTATCTTTCAATTCCTTTTGAGAACAAAGTCGCAAATGACGTGCTGGAAATAAAAAATTGCAACAGAATGCTCCGAGGGATAATAAGAGAAACCTTTAACGCCAGTACTAATACAATAATCGGCCTATGATAGGTCGGTATTGCTGTCGGAGGAGGATCCAGTTATTTGGTTGGTTCGGCAGCGAGCAGAGCTATTTTTTCGTTATTTGGTCGTTTCGAGGATGCTCGTAGTATATACGGCTGCATAAAATGTGAAGCGTGGCTGCGTGAGGCACGAGACAATAATAATTCATGGCTGGAGGGCTCGCAGCACGCAGCCTATGCTCGCGATTCTAATCCTTGGGCAATTTGCACAGAGCGCCGTAAAATAAGAGGCACACGAGCCACGGCTATAGAGTCTCTTTCTCCGCTCTTTTGGATCGGCCAAACACGATTCGTAGAAGAGGATTCGCAGCGGTGAGCGGATTGCGAAAAAACGACCAACGTTTTCTGCCGGATGTCTCTCAAAAGTGACGCTTCTTAAGCTCCTTTCACATGTAACGATAGGTTGCCGCGATAAAACGAGCGACGAGATGTTTGACTGCTTGTTTCTTTCGCGCGATCCGATCGTTCAAATTAGTTCGAATCAGAGTCGTACATTGTTCGAATTGTTTCGAGGATTAATATTCACCTAAGGTCATTTAATTACTCGGAAAGAAGTTACTGTGATCGAATATCTTATCCGCGTAATTTCTTATTCCCAGCAAATTAATCGTTCGTTCGAAAAATTTATTCCAACGATAACAGAATTGTTGGAATTACAGACAAGCGTTTGTTGCTATTTAATTTTCTTCGAATTTATACGAATGGATTCGAAGTCGCGTTTATTCGCGATCAGTTTCAATTTTTATTATTAATTTTAAGAAAAGAGCTTGAATAGGCTTTCTAATCCAATCTGAACGATAATCTTTCTTAATCTTCTTTCTTTCTAATCTGAGCAACAAACTTGGTTTCTAATCTGAAAGAGATAACTGTAAGAGCTAAAATTACGACAACTGAGAGCGATAAAGCTTGAAGGTGCTTTATGCATTCAATACTTCGTACCTACAATCTCCATATAATACAACATAGATCAATTTTCTTACATAAATGACGAATATAAGCTACAAACTATGAAACTATTATCAATTCAACGACATTTTGTCTAATCCTCCTTTCGCTATCCTACACATACTATCAAGAACATACATGCACGTAAATGTAGCATCTTAAAACACGTTACAATTCGCGTTTCAAAAACGAATAATAAAATCTTTCAGAAACTTGCTTAATCGATTAATTTTATCAAACAACTATCGCTGACGAATTAACGAATCTTCCGAGTGGAGGACTGCCTAAAAACTATAATAAGCGGAATCCAGCGGAATTCGAACGGCTGTCGAAACCGTACACGTTGTACAAGTTGAAGATACTTGTGGAGAAGAAGAATCCGCAAAATGAACCCTTTGACCGGCGAAAGAAAATTCTTCAAAGCGTAGTCATGTTAATCGTCGTGGAATGGACCATCAAACGAACGTTCATCCGTGTCCAGGCGAATTCCTAGAGCGGTCAAAAACCCAGAAATCGGTCAGAAACGTACCGCTGACGCCCCGAGGACAACACGGTCCAAACAAGTAAACCTTTCTTTAATAAACGGCCGTGAGCTATCACGAAAACGGTCGAAAGGGGTCCGCGGGCGAGGACCTTCGAACCTGCGTCTCTTCCTCGTACACGTCGTCGTCGAACGGCCTTTTCAACTGGCGCTTCTTCGGCTCGTCTACGCGCTTCGGGCTGAATTTCGCCCGGAAAAAACGAGAAGAAGCATCGACTCGAATGACGCTCTCGTAGAGGAACACACCGAGCGGATCGCGAAATGTCGTTGCACCGAACTGAGACGGCGATTAATTGACGGTGCGCCGCGCACCACAGGATAAGCCAGCGTAACAACTTAATGGGGGTTTCTTCGTATCCACCGGTGCTGCCCCGCAGCCCCGAACGTTGCCAACAACATGCGGATCGGCTTTGATCTTAACCCTCTATTTGCCGAAACCAAAGAAACCAGAGAATTAATTTCTAACGTGGTCGTTTTCTGGCATACGAAGATTACAGGGGAAAAAAAACATTTTTTAATAAAGCTGCGGATTTTTATGCATTTTTATAATTTTATGAGTTTAAGTAAAAAAATCGTTTAAGTTGAGTTAAGTTGGAGCCCCGGTCCAGACCTCGGTCTACCGTTAAGTTTATTTTTGGTTTTAATTCTAATCCGCTGAGATTATAAGAGTAGGAAGATAGAGTTTGCGGTAAGGACAGTGTATGAAGTAAGGTATGATAAGATATCGCAAATGAAGATGCGATCGGAAACCATCGAAAAACATGGACCACGAGTGAACAAAAAAAGATAGTAAAAAAAGAAAAGGAACTTGGGTAGAAATTTCGTTTCATTTACAAAATATTGCGAATTTTCCATATTATATGCATTAGTGCGGCGATGGAACAGTAATTTTTGTGTTCAACACACTGCGAAGCGAATACACCGACCGATACAAAGACCACATGAAGAGAATATGATAAATCCATTTTTGTAATGAATTCGAAGATGTATCATTCTGATCCAATCGAATAAATTCAAAGATACAAGTCCCTTGGAAATAGGTTTTCTTCTTCACGATCTCACGCTGTAATCTAAGAACTGTACTTTGTCGTTGTACTTTAAAAATAGAATATGCTTGTCTACCTTAAGAATATTATCGAATCCTGCGCCAAAATGAAGCAAATATGAAGCAAATATGAAGTTTGAAGTTCTCTGAACGAAGCTATATACGCAAACAATTGTCCGATAATATACAATTTTTAAATAACTAAAACCAAGCTCCGTGTATTATGCATCGATGAAACAAAATTATGAGAAATTTACAATTAAATTATGAGAATGTACCGTTTGAAGAAAAGAGCATCCTTAACACGACAGAGATGCCAAATAGACGATACAAAATGTGCAAAAATATATACTGTCGAGTGTGGAAGATACGAAACAGCGAATAATTTTCAACGACGAAGCTGCAGTAAGCTTGCAGTAAGTGGAAAGTAATTCAATTTATTTTTATTTAACCAGACGAAATGACGTGATATCGCTGGTACGTTTACTTCGTCAACGTAAACGATGATCTCTGTGCGAATCGGAGTAGGAAGTAAGTAGCAAGTACGCTGATTCATATTATCAGCTCGTCTCCATCTGGAAACAGCGCGGCTGCCGTCTCGCGTGGCGATATTACAACGAGAAATAATTCACTTGTACTTTCTATTCTTCCTACCGACTGATATCTCACGTTTGCCGCACTTTCGAAATTGAAATTAATCGCGTATAATCAATCGATCAATCTGAGATGTTGGTCGAGCGTGGCGAAGAGTTGTGTAATTATAGCAGATGCGCCGAGGCGCGTGTAACTCGCAACTGTTCGATGCAAGTTCGCTCTGACATATCCAGCGGTATCGTGAAATCGATCAATTACACCATGACTCGATCCAGACAAACTTTAATCGTGTTATGCTACTGCTTACACGCATGCCAGATTTGTATTTATTGTCTTCGGCTAACGTCTCAATTGCTAGAATAGAACTCAATGATCTACGACTATGGAAGTTGTTTCTAATTGTTCTTGGTATTCGTTGGTACAACGAGTTGGTACAAAAATGTTTCGCGAGTTTTATGATTTAGAACGTAAGAACAAGGATACGTTTTGCACGTACCTCTATTAAAAACAGATAAATTTAAAGGCATTGGAAATTAATCTTCAGGTGTACGTTCTCGTTCGTAAGTCACTGGTCACCTACTTACCTGGGCCAAAATGATCGTTAGGATGTACGTTACGTACTTCGACGTTACGTAATTTCACTATTTGTCGCAGATGTTAACTTTATACCGCAATATATGTTACTTCATAGTATAAAGTCGTGGATATCTTAATTCGACCGCGTGACTTATGGATAAACGATAAAATCAGTTCAGAAAGACGTACAAACTAACCATCACTTTGCCCAAAACAAGCAAGCGTCCAATGGCTTATCAGAGTGTAAGAAGTACACTTATGAAATACTCTAAGTATAATATACACATCGATATATAGTATCATCATCATAGTTATAATCCAAATGCCAATTCTTTTTCCTAAATGTTTGTCGATTCAAACGAAAATGTTCCTCGTTAAGGGACCATCTGTTTCACAAATCAATATCGAATGTGAGCAAAACGTTCGATTCGATTAGTTGACAAACGTTTTTTGGTAATACCTGTTCCTTGTTAATCTGGCACAAGCTCAAAAATGCTTCACCAAGACAACGCAAGACCGCGTGTTTCAATCGCGGCGCGACAGAAATTGCTGCAACTTGGATGGGACGTTCTACCCCGTCTAAATAGCATGATCAACCGATCTTGCACGCTCAGACTATTTTCTTTTCGGACTGTTTTCTTTCAAACGCTCCAAAATCGAATTGGGACGAATCCTTTTTCTCCGGACTAGAAGACCAAGCAATTCCACGCCGATGTAACAACGAAACGAGACGAAATGGCGAAAAATCATCGGAGGAAACACGTGGTACAACCTGGAAGATGCGTGCAATGATGGAAAACAATAGGCGTAAAAATACAAATACACGCGCTTCTGTTTGGCCGGAAAAACAGAACGAACTTTCCGTTTAACTGACCAGTAAAAGAAAGAGAGTGGTGGTAGATACGTCGCCTAAGTAACAATCGATTATCCGGGAGATTTATTCGTATAACGGCACGGCGCGCTGCAAAAGGGCAGATGAAAACGAAAGGAGGAAGAACAAGGACTAAACGATCCTCTTCGCGATTCCCAGGAGAAAAAAGACTCGCGAGGTGAACAAAGCGCGAAGCTAATTGTCGACGAGGGTACATCGTGCGACGCGCAAGGTCCACGACTGAAATCTCTGAAACGGCCACTGACCTTCCCCACGTAGTGCTCGACGGAGCTGTCGCGATTCCGCACACCCGAGATACGCGCGAGTACGCGCAATGAAGGTCGTGTGAATGGTTAAGCCGTAATCTTCTTGATCGCGCGGCGAAGAGGAGAGAGTGCTTGAGATAAAGCGAAGAAAGCCGTGCGGCAAAGTGGTAGGAGGTTAACTAGCATCGATCTCAGGATGGAGAACTAGAAGCGGCAATTAACTCAAGTTCCAGTATCTCTGCTCGTCTTACCCCTTTAACTGTAGTTGCACTTTATCCATTACTTTTATCCTCGGCTCTGCGCCGCGGCTTCGTTCTCATGTCGCGATGAGTATCTGGGTTATGAAATCATAAGCTTCTAAGATTCTGTGATACCGCTGCCGGCTGTTTCATTGCCAAATGCGTTATACCGTTTCGCAAGAGTATTCCTTCATATTTGCAACTTGCGACTTGTAAAATTTCATCGGCAATTTTAATATCGTAGTTCAATCGCGAGAGACAGACGCGTAATAATTATCGATCACAAGATCGACATCTTTATTGGTCTTAGACACCAGGGAAAGTTTTAAAAATAATTTAGTAAAATATTTGTCACTTTTTTTAATAAAATTAAGGAATATGAGCGAAGTGCGATATACGCGCACGTGTTAAGAATACGCGTTCCTCCTCTTCGAGGAATAAACTGATTATTAAGGACGAAGGATATCACGCGCTTTATGACATTTCGCCCCTTGTATTTCATCATATAGTACCATTTCTTTGATCTTATATCTTGGTCATCGGTGGTTTTACGCATTAGCAAAGTTCTAATTTCGTCAAACGGTATTTGTAATTGTTTCGCTGCTCTTGTCTCCAGCGCTTCGTTCCAGGCTCCACACTCATTCGTGTCGTGCAAATGTATTTGTTCTTGAATCGACGATGCATTAACTTTCGTACGACAAGGAGGACTTCACGTATTGAGCGACGGTTATGATTAATTACGTTATACAGCAGGATACGCGTAACGACCTGCCTTCGATTCGCACCAAGACTCCTCGAAGCCTGAATTCTTGCGAGATGTCACCATCGCCATCCGGTGCCAACAGCGATCAAGAAATTCACTGGAATGAAATTTGTTAGCAAGAAACAGAATCGCTTAAACAATCATTTCGAAAGGAAAGCAAGATGGTACAAGGAACAACAGGTTCTATCCGCCGATAATGAACATTCTTCGTCTTGTGGTCGTCTCCGCTGCTTTATCTGGTTCCCCTCTCCGACCATCGAGTTGACTTATTCCCGCTCATTGTCGCCATTCCAGGCTTCTCGTCCCGAAGGGAAGAGAGAACGAGAATGCGACGTGACGCGAAGCAAGCAACGAACCTGAAGAGGAACGCTTTTGCAAGAGAGCGGGTTCGACCTAGGAATTTATCACCGCTACCGACAGCCATTAATATGGCATTGTGCGCCCGCGGACACCGGCAGTGGCTCGTCCATCTTTTCGTGACGCGTTAACGACTGACCTCTGCCGCGAAGGACGGCTCCTGAAGGTACAGGCTACGTGCGATCGTCACCAACTCGCGATCTAGATTCTCCACCGAATCGTTGCACCCTCGTTGTACCAGGATCGAACGCCAGGTAGTAGCTTGGTCACTGCTACAGCGGTTGGAGAGCTCGCTGATTGCGCCAAGACTCACGTATTCCAAGTTGTGTGTGTATGTGTGTGTGTGTATGAATGAGAGAAAAAATTGAACACGAAGTGGAATTAGATTTTATCAGATGTTGCAGCTTCTATTCCTCGTACAAATACGATTAATCGTTTACTGCGATTCTCCAATCTTTATATTTCAATCTTGTGCTATGTTTGGCGATCAACGAGGATTTAAAAAGACATCGAACGGAAAATTGAAACAAGAAATCACGCATACCAAATGGTATTATTATAGAAAAGATTGAGAAAGAAGAATAGGAACTGGAAGGTATAAATAATGTGTCAGCGTTGCGTGTGTTCGCCTTCGTTGAAACGAGCGAAATGAATCAGTTCATCAAAGATATTAATCGTCGATTCTTCTTCCGTTTTCTATATAAGCTTCTATTCGCTCTTCTATCATTGTTTCTCCGTTTCTGCTTTAACAAATTTTGCAGCTTCGTTTTTACATCTTTTGGAATATTAATTACGTAACAGGTGCTTAACGTTTCACTAAGATCTGCATTGGAAACGAGGCGACGGTTACGAAAAATTAGGTTTTCTGTAATTGCTCCCGTTATAAATATCCCAAGATTTCACAATGGATCGATTAACGATCTCGCGAATTTCTCGATGAAGCACGAAACGTTAAGATTTAATTTTTCAATTTTACACGGTCGTTCGGACGGAAGCTGATCAAAAAGAATGTACGCTTGGAACGTGCATTATGCAAGAGCTTATACAAGTACAATGTATGAAACATCGAAGAATTAGTATCGTCAATTATTTTCAACGTACAATCGAGCATCGATTGAATGACAGCTCGTCGCTGTAATTACTGTGATTGTTAAAGAAATCTCCACTGGCAACGTGCCGTATTGGATACTTACGGTAAAAAACAAGGTACTAACGAACGATATCGAAATTTCTAGTTTCCTTATGCGGCTCGTAAAACGCTTCAAGATTCTAGCCATCGATGCTTTAAACGTCAACACGACTAATGGAAGGATATAATTAACGAGAGACAAACACAAGAGCTAACAAAGAAGAACACGAAGAAACACAAAGATTATCTAAATTTTTCTTAATTTGCACAAGTAAAGAAATCAGATAAAACGGAACATCGCGAGAAAAATAACGAAAATTATTTAACCCTATTACGATCCGTCAATTTCTACATCTTCAACTCGCCTTAGCTTGCAACCAGCAAAAAGACATTTAAAAACGTTTCAATAAAATCTTCGGCGTACGATTTGATCGAGAAAAGTCTTGCATACCAACAACGATCCTATCTGTACCACTGCCGAAGCACGAGATATTTTTCAACGTTCGAACGATCTTCAAAATTACGATTAGGTGGAAAACGAGCGAAAGAACGCAACAGGTTTAAGAACGAGCGTCTTCGTAATTGTATTATTTTTACCGCGAAGAAAAAGCAGCGTGGCACCTTCAGATTTTTATCAGTATCAATTTACAAGCGATACAAACGACGTACGCGGTGCCTCGGCCATCCCGCGAAGAAGGGGGCGAGATCTATGCGAAATCCGACAATTACTAATTTGCCGATGCTAGTACGAGATATCCCGATAAATCTCGCATTATCCTTGGTCTATTGCCCCGTGCGAGTGCCGTTTAATGGAGGTAACGTTTACTTATATCCGTCTAAGTGCACACACGGTGTCTTTCAGAAATTCATCATTATCTTTCCTGTCTGACAATAATCAACCGTATTCTCAGCGTCTGGTTGTAAAACTCGACGTTAAACGCCGCGATACGAACAGTCGTTTCCATTCGCATTCAAACAAAAAACGGACTTTCTTACCAAGATGAAAATTGATTTGTTTCAGAGGGTATATTTCATCGGATCCACCGTGTATGAGTGTGGATGCACGCGCGCGTCAAGATCTATGCGGAAATGCTTAACTTATGAACTCATCCCGAGGATTGCCAGCAATATACCACAGGACCACGCGCGGCACACTGAATAGAAACGTCTTTGGATCGAACGATGCTGATTCCCGCGTTGGATCTCGTCGTTTCCTGGATCATTGCCAAGGTGAAAACATCGGTACGTCACAGTCAGCGCGCGCGGTATGATTAATGATCGTTCGACAGCGCGCGGCTCCGAGCGGAGCGGATCGACGCGACGCGCCGACGAAAGCCTTCTTCCCTCGCGTTACCATCGAACCAACCTTCACGCACAAAGTAATCAGCCACTGCTACCGATTGGTACCGCAAAGAGAACCGTAGTCGGAATTATAGTTCGGTGACCTGGTCGTTCTTCTTGCGTGCGGATCGCGCTGTATTATTGAATATTAATATATCATTGCGTTCGTTGATCTCGTTCGAAGGCGCCGTACACGTGATGCAGCATGATGAAGGAATATTATTGTTACCGTGACTATACGCGATGGTAGTTTGAAGTTTAGAAATTGTATAGTACAGTCGCCTATAAATAGTATTCTTGTTACCGTGGCAGGTGTTTAACGTATTAAACATCACGGAATCTTACGATTTTATTCGAAGTATATGGGAGGCTCTATTATTCGGCAGAAATTATTATTCGACTTCCGAGGAATCGAACGATAGTCGCGTGTTTTCGTGTAGGAGTTAAGAAATTTTCGATAAATGGAATTTTCGTCTCTGAGAAACTCAAATCAATCTGTAACTTATTGACGCTTATAGGGAATAAATTTCAGATTTTATTAAATAATTAGAATTTTAGGAAATCGGGCGTGAAGGAGCGGCCTGAAGAATGTCAGCTAAGAGTTATTTATCGATAGACTGCTTGGTACCATTGCAGCGATAAAACAGGATACATACTACGTTTGAATAAAAAGAAAAAAGAAAGATAAACAGTTTTTACAGTTTTTAACGATTTAAGAAAAACATTTAACATATAGTTGAAGTAAGAAACTGCGCGTACCAATAACGATGAGACAGCGGACATAAAAGACAGCGGAATTACGATTGCGAATTATACAATTGTAAGCGTGCAACACTGTCAGAAAACTGTTGCAATTTCTCGTCGTATTATCCAAAACTCCGGGCAATTAGAATATCGTGCTACTCGAGGGATGCGTGAATGGAAATTACAGCGGAGGATTCGTAGGGGGGACTACTTTAAGGACTGAAGCTGTTGGATCGGCAAATTCTATAGGGAAGCGGCTTTATCAATATTCACGCGCGTAACACGAAAATCCCGAAGTGAGTGAATCGCGGCGATTTAACAACTCATTTTACACGGCAACGGACACCTTCGTGTCGCGAATTTTACCTGCGGCTCGTTCCCCTGCCCCCTGCGAACTATAAAAGCGGCAAGCGGAACAACATTTCTGAATTGCCTCGTTACCGAAACCGTGAATTACGATTGGTCGCCCTCTGTTACGCTGAGAAATCTTATTAGCATTTTTTGCTCAGTGCCTTGGTAAGTAATAATGGCACAGAAGACGCCGCATACGAATTAAAGTCGTTCAAATTATATTCGTAGTCGTGTAATCGCAGCATGTAAATTGGAAGTTGATCTGATTTTTGATGTTCAGCTACAAGGATCTGATGTTAGTCAGCTACGTGTGCGAAAATATGTTTAATGTCGTCTAATTGATATGCGATTTAAACCAATCATAACGGTAAAAATCTCGAATATACGGAGGTATTTCGCAGACAGAAGAATATGACGAATGGGACTACGGATAATTACGATAATTCGTATTTTTGTAAATATAGCTATAGAAATGAAACACGAACAAAGATTTAACTTAGTAGCTGACTATGACGACGAATACTATACTCTTTCAATATTTTACGTATTTTTGAATATTCAAATTTCCCGTAGGATCACAAATTAATTACGAACGAGCCTGAATCTTCAGTTCCCAATTTGTATCTCTTACATTTGTATTGCTTTTTCTCAATGCACTCAGTTTTCATTGGTTTCTATCGACTGAGTGATATATATATATAGATCAATTATTGGATGTAACACAAAGAAATTAAAGAATTTCTTACGAATTAGTGAAATAGTATACGATCCTAGCCGACTTAATGACGAGTGCGAAAATCAAAAATGATTATTTAAATTAAGAATATACGAGCTTAAAATTAGCTATATTTATGTCCAAACAATTTTTTAATTCAATATCGATAATTAATCTTTCACATACACGGCGAAGCTTTGAACGAAAGTATACGCAAAGAAACTACAGTGACTCTATTCCAAGAATTCTTGAATTTCAGAATTTTCAAAAATTCATATAAATCTGGAATAATAATACCAAGTTACCAATAATACCGAGTACTAGTTATTTGAAACATACGCTGTATTATATGGAAATTGATTAAATATATAACGCTATTAAATACCACGTAATATTAAAATTTCGTTTAAAAGTCCAACGTACATATGTAACGATTATACAAAATATATTAATATTTAGCTTATCTTCATGTTAAATGATACAAACATATTTCGTATAAAATTACCTAGGTATTCGTCCAATCTCCAAAAATATATTCGGATCATCTTTCGTCTACGCAAATGGTGGTCATTTTGGACTATGGGGCACGAACACACGAACAAGATGGAAGATGTGTGCGAGCATAATATTGCAGTTGCATAAAGATACATACGTGTACACAGGGATGAGGTAAAACGGTACCGGAAGGATGTTGCGTAAACGGAAGTGCGTGTGCTGCTCTTTGTTTCTTCGAGTCTTATTGAGGGATGCACCTGACAACAAGTTGGGCACACAATGGTGCGGCTGGAAATAAAGTGAATGGATAAAGGATACGAGAAATTACAAGTCTCCAAGATCCGAACTTCCGTCATACCATATCCTAACCGCGGATAAACGTTATAAGAACAATGGCCGGCCGAGTCGAAGAAAAAGAAAACAAAGGCGAGCACGTACGAATCGCTAATTGACAAGACATCTTCAATGATATACGTGCGATTTCGCGTACATCGTACGTACGACAAAATTTAATAAGTTCGAATAAAGCGAGTTTCGTTGCTAAGCCAATAGCATTTTCATTGGAACAAATGGATTTCTGACTCCTGTACCTTTCGAAACCGCTTAAAATTCTCTGAAACTTGTCCGAACTTCTTCGTTTTTGAACGAGAATCCATACGTACAGAAGAAAATCGGTGAACTTCTACAACGCGAATTCCACTTATACAAGCTACTATTTCGCTAATGATAGACGCGAATAAATGGAGCTCTAAGGTAAATAGGAGTTTAATCGGATATAGGAGGTACAAGTAGAATCCTTAGTCCTTAATTATCAACGTAAGAATTTATCAGTATCGTTTTAAAAGAGTCCGTCAATATCATTAAACAATTACCGTGTCAAGAAAGATAAAAGATCCTAAGCGTCCCTATCATTTATCCACGCAATCTTTTCGATTCGTCTTTGCACTCAAAACGCAACAGAATGCGGCATCTCTGTAAGAAAGAGAAAGCAGCGCATCCAGGCCGAGATACGTGGCCCGGCTCGCGAGTTGATTATTGTAATCGTGAATCGACTGAAGCGCCAGCTAACCAATCAGAAAAATCACCATCCAAAGGTGCTGGCCCATCGATATTCCCCTGATGCAATTGCATAATCATCGAAGCACGCCGAACCCCCGCCTAAGTGGCAAGCGTGCACGTCACGAGACACGCGATCGTCCGGTCGCGTTACGAACGCACGAAAATTATAACAGACCCCCAATATGCGTATAATACCCCTTGTCTCGTCATTCGATGCACTTTCTCTCCTTGCCACCTTTCTTCCATTCGATTCTTCTTTTCTCGGCATCGCAGGGCACGATCGTTCCCTTTGCCTCATGGATCGTTCCCTCATGGAGGAAGCATCTCCACGAGGACGAACCAGTAAAGAACAAATACGTGAGAAGAAAAAGATGCACGCGCGTCTTTAAAGGAATTCGAATATGATCGCTTCCGCAAAAATCGAGAAAATCGAGTGTATCGGGCTTCGTTCGGAATTTGTTGTCTTCCGTATGGCGGGTCCGGTGTGTCGCATCTCGTATTCGAAACTACAGGGTACCATGCAGTACGGAGAAGAAAAGACGTGATTACACACTGTACGTAGGGGATCGGTCGTGAGGCTTGGAACTTTTTCTTCGTTAATGTTAGTTAAACCGAAAGAAAAGAGCATGATACTTGTGTATGGAACTAAATTTAGAGGATAAAAGAAGCATGTCTGTGTGTGTGTGTGTGTGTGTATGAGGCAAAAGGAAGTATTTAACTCCATGTAAAAATATAGGAGGCGAAATGTAATAATCCGAGCATTTGTCGAAAAACTCAAGGATTTTTCTAATAATTTTGTACGTTTTTTTATTGTTCTTATCGATTCTTTGACGTTGAATAACGCCTTTGGTTTATCATGTGTTTTCTGTGTCGAGGGTGTTCAATTACGTTGCCGAAAAAAAAAGTAGTTTGACACTAACGATACTAGATGAATAATTTCTATTCGCTCTAACGATAAAACATTTTAATTTTAAAGACGATACACTGTGTGTATGCGTATATCTATCGAAGATTTGAATAAATTAAATAAAATACGATTTCTTCGAGCATCGATAACTTCCTATTTCTGCTTCAGAAACTAAATAATGCGAATACAGCTTCCGAAATAATTAAAATCACATTTACACGTTTATTTCAGCCTCGGCCATCCGTCAAGACACGTAACTGCATTATGTAAACGCGAAGCTTCCGGCGAAATTCATTTCCCTTTAAATCACATCCTAATTTCTAAGCCCTCGTCTTCGCTTTAGCCTCGCGTTTCACTTTCTCCCGTGCTCTGCCGTTTCATGATAAAAAAGCAAAAAAGAAACGAACAATTCCATGAGAAGAAGCCTAACGTCGAATAAAATTGAGACGTTACACCGACAAATCAAACGTTACATCGAAACGTTGCCGAGGAGGAAGTCGTAATCGAATTTCTCGCCGCAACAAAGTCCTTCCGAGATAGTGCTGGATCCTGTTCCGGTACACGATCGGGAAGTTGATCGACGGCATCTGGCGCGCCACATCCTGCAGAATGCACGAGTCATCGCGTGGCCTACAATCGAAAATGAATGAAGACACTTTGTCGTGGGAGATCAAAGGAAAGGGGAGTATCTGTTCGATGAAGACGTTTCACGCGAGACTATACACACAGTCGGATCGAGAAAAGTCGATCAGTGGGTCTTCGATGTATCGTGTGGAGTTCACGAGGATCGTGGTAGGTGTTCGTAAGATGAAAAGGCTACAAAAGCATCGCTTCTCTCTCCTCCCAAAACCCTTGAGATTCGGCATTGTCTAACGGCGCGTCCATAAGCGGTTTCTAAATTACCTTAAAAGGCCGTGTAATGTGGCCAACGAAGAACCACCCACGTGGTAACAGAGTGTATCGTCCGGTGCAATAAAAACACCATGCAGGCTGAGAGCTTCACGTTTTCACGCGATTCCGCCTCCATGCCCTACATATAATAGATCCACGGTGTTACTTTCTGTCGGCCAATGAACGATTGCCTTCTCTCTGTTCCGGTAAAATCCTTCATGTAGCGATGTTTCTCACGATGCGACAGTTTCGAAGAAGTCGGACAGAGAGAAAGTTTTTCGGTCGAGTCTTGCGCAGATCGATCGAGTTACCTGAATTTACCGTAATTTGAAATCTGTTTACCGATGTTATTTACTCGATTTGAAATATCCTTTCGAGTTTCTACGTTCATCATCCTCGTTAAACGTTACTTTGCTATCTACTTTCTATATAGCGATTCGACAATCGTCTTTGAGAGTAATTTTATTTTGAAATCTCTAATTTTAATTTAGCCGTGTTATTTTATCTGGCTTCTGGGAAATTTCGAGCGCGGACTATTAATAAGAGCGTCTTTCGATTATTTCCTCGGTCGAAAGCAACAACGATGCTGTATAACGAAACGTTACGTAATTCAGCGTGCTGCTGATACCGATTTACCGAACCGACTTTAAAATCTCGTTCGCATCGATCAAGGCAAAGTAAAGCTTTCGTAAATGTGATCGTTCGGATGTGAAAATCGTGCCGCTAACTGGTTTCGAGGATCTCGCGGAGAAAGTCTTCTTTCCCTTTAATTTTTCTCGATTCTTTTGATAAGATACGACGAAAACGGAAGAAGCGTGTTACAAAGTAGCACGTTTCGTGAAATTCAGAAACGTGCTTGAGATGTTATTTATGCCTGCTCGTGGAGCGATTCTCGAACGTGGCGATAAACGGTTGACATTAATTTGACGTAGCATAGACTTAAAAAATAATTTACGCGATTCCGAGGAATATTCGGATAAATACAAACGAGATTATTATACGTGGATCGACAGATTAGTTCTTCGATTAGATATTCACTAGATTATCTCCTGCGACAAATTCACCGTCGTGCTTCTTAAAATATCTTAATACTAATTCAGTACAATTTGCTTGCGTACATATTAACATTTTTACTATACATGATTTCTAAAACGTAATCCAAAGACATTTAAACGGTTATATAAATTGTAAAGAGACAGTTACTTATATACAACATAAATTTCACTGCCAACTATTTTTACATTTGTGATTACACATAAAGTACATTTTTATATCTTTACGCATGTTTTGTTTCAAAAACTTCCTTATTTATGGTCATGCTCATAGCTACGTAAAGAATTTGTCCTGAAACATAATAATAAATTACGTGAAGTTAACATATTTCCACGATAGACTATTTACGGTAATTTCTATCCTTTTCCGGTCAACGTTAATCTTAACAAATTTCAAAGAAAATTTCTGTATTATTTATAACTTCAAATCGATTTCTATATATATCTATGTATCAGATACAACTTTAATTAGAAGCAGATTATACTAGTTTTTCTTCTTTCAAATATTTCTGAACTACAAGGAACCTAATAAATATATTAAGAACTACAGAAACGATACACGGAGGTGGCCACATTCTTTTGTGACTTGTTCGCGCTCAACGGGGTGTGATCTTGTGGGAAATAGGAGGGAAATCTGTAACGGCCACCCATGGTGACCATAGCGGGAAGATGAATTAAGTCACAATACACCTACGGGATCTGGAAATTTTGAAATAATGGCTGCGCCAGAATACTGGTCTTGTTCCCCCGAATCACCAGGTATCGTCTTACGACCGCAAAGAAGTTCCTTTCATTAAAGAAATTTTTCTCCTCCGGTTTTGACCCGTGCTACGCTTCGTAAAAGTGCCGCTCGCGTGCAGGACATCTTTATCTATCATTTCACGTAACTCTACCAATTGAAATTAATCGTCTTTCCTGCCTCTCGATACGAGGGAAAAAGCGGAAGTTACATCTTATATTTTAAACGAAGATTATATATTGTATCAAAGTTTATTAAGTTTAAATTTCCATGAATATTTGATCTCGAATGAAAAATAATTACATAATAATAAATAATAATAAAAAATAATTACATAATAATTAATTCTGTTTAAAGTACGTCAAATCGTATTAAAACAAACGCGTGAGATATGTATAATAAGCATATCGAAAATATATATCCCGAATCCTAGATTGAACATTTAATCGGAAGGAAAATATAATCAACACATCATACTGTAAAATAGGAAACACACAAACTGCTTGGAAGGAAAAGAAACTGCGAATAATATAACGAAATCACTGGAATAGCCAATCCAAGGGAGAAAAGCAATTTTCGGTCTATCGTACTTGACCAAAGTAAATAATAAATGATATCTCGAGAACTGTCTTCGATAAAAGGAAAAGGAAATTGCAATGTTAAATGATGTTGGCAAACTGCTTCGAATACCATCCACCGGCGATGACAAATTAGTTGGTACATTCTGATTACACGTTAACACGTACATAACTTATGGTATTACAGAGGCGATCGTTGAAAAAGTTGCAAAGAAAATAAAAACACGCAGATATTTTATTTCGTTGCTTTAAAACCAGTCTTTAACACAGATGACTATCCATATCGTGATTACCACCGGAACGAGTGTCGTAACGCTGGACAACGAGACATCAGCAACTACACATCGATCGGCTATAAGGAAATGACAGTTAAGAGAACTTTTAATTTATAACTTATTAAATTTTTCTCTCCTTGTTTCCCTGCTTCCGTGAAATAAGTCGCTAACTACCCGGTCGTTCGCTCGAGGGGCCTTCTCGTCCTTGATCTTCGCCACGTGATTTATGGAGACGCATTGACAACGACGCGACACGGCGACGTACCGCGTATCCAGCTAAAGATCTGTCAATAAACTTCAACGGTACTCTGCCATGCTGCCTGCTATCGCGTAAACGCCTCTAGAAAGTGAGAAAATGTCCTTGACCAAGGCCATCAGATGAAAAAATACAAAAATTGCAGTTCAGCGACGAGTAAAAATTAGAAGTCTTACCCTGCGTCACGTACGTCTAAAGACACGTGTACACTCGTCGCAAACGAATCTTTGGATTTTCAAATCTTCCGATCGTGAAACTCATTTCGATGCGTATAATTTCCAGTACACGGATACCCCCGTGTGTTTTCGTATTACGCGTCTTAAATTAAAGGGAGGGGAAATTAAACGATCGTGTCATTTCGAAAGTAGGTAAAATATCTGAGAATCGTATATGATGTCTTAAATGATACCGAGATTAGAATTAAAAAATCGTTTGGAAAACGAGATAAGATCGCAGATGAAAAAATTCCCTTCTACGTTGTCTATTCGATTTCGCTAGCGAATGAGCACAATACACGTTTACTCGACAAATTTCGAAACTCGATTTTCTAACAAAATCTGGTCTCCAACGCAATTTTGTTACTCTTAATTCTTCTCTTAGTCTGAGCTGCAAAGTCTTCCCGATTTTCGTTGTACCACGAATTTAGGCTGACATAAGTGTAAACAGTGTAAAAGCATTTAACGAAAGACACTGTCAAGCTCAGGGAATGAACTTCCACGGCGACTTCGTAACGTCTTCGGGAAGATTTAGCCAGAATTTCCTCCGGTGTCTTTTCGAGTTCGATTCGCGCACAGTCACGCAGTCAGATTGAGTAGATGTTCCGTGATCCTGATTAGGATGACTGGTTGAAAGCTTTGAAGCGTCTCGTTTGCACATCTCTCCTCCGTGGCTTTTTCCTTGAAAAGATAGGGCCAGTCAATGTCATTCGGTAGCCACGCAATGCTCGGATATTCTGACGGCAACTATATCGACACAATCGTCAACGATTCGATACGTTCAACTTCCTACTAGCAGCAGACGCAGAAAAAGAAATGCCTCCCAAGTCGAAATTAACGTGATTCCGCGACTCGAATAAGCTACCGTGCATTGTGTCTTTCCGAAAATTGATCTTCGCTAGACCACCTAGTTTGGACTACTGCGGGCAGCAGAGAATTCAATGGGAACAAGTTTTCTTTCTATTCGGGGCTTTATCATCGGGAAAATAAAATTTTGTATGTTTAACGATGTTAGAAGAATAATTATGGAATTACTATATATATTGGTCCCGAATGTTTTATGCTATTGCAAGTAGTTACATGTAAGCTTAGTTGTAACTTTCCTTGTTTATAAAGTATGTAAAACGAAGTCAATTTCTAGGCCATCGGGCTGAAATAAATGAGTACAATACAATATAATTATTATTTATTATTATATAATTGTTATGAAATATTTTCATTACCCTTATGTTGCCAAATCATTTTCAGATGATTATAGCCAGTTGGGAAGATTATTGGGAAGAACTCGGCGAGAATAATCAATCTCGAGAATTTATATTAATTAATTTATATAATTTATATATACATATGATTTAGTTGATCTAATTTTTATGAAACTCTCCAGTTTGATTTAGTATGAACTGTAAAATGTTTCGGTATGCACCAAGGTACAAACGTGTAACGATGAATTAACGTAGAATTATCCATAAGAAATCTGACGTAAAAATATTTAGTGAACATATTTTATGTACTAATTCATATAATAACATTCTTTAAGATTTTGCACAAATCTCCGAAGCGATAACTTATTATCTGTAAATTTTCATAATCTTATCCTCGTTATTACTGTAACTTCTTATTCTTCTTTAGCTTTATAAATTGCAAAACTTTTACCGATATTGTATATCGATAAAATCCAGTTACAAATTCTGTACGAAGTAAGAATAACGGTAATTCATGCCACGTTAAAATTTCTTCTGTGTGCTTCTCACATCATCAATTATTATCGTTTAATTTTTTTTACTGACATCATAATGAAGATTGATTCATCTTCGATTCATTAGGATCGATAATACTGTGATTTGCTTCGATAATAAATAGCGTGAATCATTAAATGTTATTTAGTATAGTGTGATATCGGAAGAACGTTTTTAGAAAAGCAATAAAAAATGGATTATAAACCCAGAAAATTCGATGAAAACGCCACAGTCAAACTACTTAATATTATAACGATCGATATTTTTTAGATATTCCAGAGAAATGGGAAAAATCCTGTTACCTAACTTCATTGATCAAATAGAGGCGAAAGTTTATTGCAATGAGATTGCTCAAAAGCGCCTTTCGAATTTTAGAAATGTGAATTATCGCGTTTGTCCCCTATGGTCTTCGGATATAAAGCAAATACGAATGAAATAACGACGAAATATCAAATCGAAAAAATATCTCCAACTTTTATTTGCCCAAAATTAAACCTTGCCAGTAATTTCATTTTCCTAAACGGAAGTAACTTTAATGTTTAATAAAATCTCTTTCGATCGACAACTGTCAATTCTGATCGCTTTCATCCCGATGAGAAGTATCACAACAAAAAAATCAGAGGATAAAAGTAGGTGGACCTGAGGCTCTGATTAAGACGTGTGCTTCCTTCGTTCTCGACGTCTAATTATAGAGCGATCATTTCCACGGTCTATCGAAAGGTGGAGTCGGTCGAAAACAGCCTCATAAAGGCTTGATGTTTAATCATTGACAAATAACAATTAGGCACCTGTTACGCGGATCACCCTTTCTCTTCTTTTCTTTTTTTTCTTCCATCAGCTTCGTGATAGAGAGACGCTCAATGAAATCCCTTTGCATCCATTCAACCAGCTCCTCCCATGCTTCCTCTTCCTTCCTCCTTTTCTACTTTTACTTTCTTTCGGAAAGCTCGCTCTTGTTCCCATATCGCTTTCCCTCGAGTATCTTTTTTTTCCTTTTTTATCGATCGTCGACGATGGAGTCGTTACGACTTCCACGAAAGCTGACAAAAAGGCGAGAGGAAACGTGTTCGACATTTCACACGGCAGAATCTATAGGGAAGGATGCTGCCGGATGAGAGGAAATCTTAGACAGGAAATGTTCAGTGATAAAAAATATTTTGAGGTAAGGAACGTGTGCTAAGATGTAAAGATGTCGAAGGTTTCAGTTAGGATTTTCGACGAAACATTAATAAACTCGTGGAATTGAAGTTATACTTCGTAAGAAGATATTAAATGCAGTCTTAATGAAATGAGATTAGCTCAAAGGCACGGAGGGCTTAAACGTTGTTATTAAATTCTATATTAACAGTTAACATGAGCGATATATATATATAAAACGTAACGAGTAAATGGATAGATGAATATCCCGTGATGGATGAAATTAATGATCAAAGATAATGGAATTCTGACGCGGCAAAAAGTATAAAATTAATTTTGACTAAATAAGACGTTACGGCAAAATCATAGAATAAAACAATTACAATTATTCTTATGAATTATTCAATCGATAAAATTCAACAGTTACTTCACAGGGTACCATGAATCTGCTAAAAACACGTACGATTAAAAGGTGCAGTTAATTAATAACTTACTAAAGTACAAGAGGTTACGTGTACTCAGTGCGAGCATGGAAAGAGTTAAGCGCAACATGCTGGCGTATCGAATTTCCATAAAAAATGTCCATGCTTTTTCCCTAAAATTCATACACAAACGGGACATGTATCCGACTGAAACACATGCTCCGTCATCCACTGCGCCTTATTCAACCTTTCAACGGCGCAACGAAGAAATAATTCAATCCGGACATACTACACGGAACACACGGTCAACCGGTAGAAACGAACAGAAATTTGTCGACTGCGGCATACGTCCGACACGGAGTTTCGCGCAAATTACTCTCGTCGGCCAACGAGGCAAACATAGCGAAGACTGAATCCCGCGGTAGCGGAGGAACGGATACAATGATAGCATAAAAATAATGAACAGAGGGACCGCCACGTCGGGCCTCGGATCGCGTAAAAATTTCCACGAGATATACGACGCCGTTACTGGGATTGGAGCTAATTACCACCCAGAAGCGACGTCCATATCCCCGGTAATAGTGAATCAGCGTTAGCTGACCTCCTATTGGCGACCATAGAACTCGACCTCGGTGTCGACCTCGCCGATTTATTTGCTCGTAACGAGGTAAAAAGACCGGAGGATAAAGGGAGACAACGCTGAAAGAAGGCTAGCACTTTTACATACGCCGAGGTAATATTCATCGTTGTTCATATATCTTTCATCATCGGTGTCTCGTAGTCAACGTCGTCGGTCATGCTCATTGTCGTCGTCTTCTTCGTCTTCTTCCTTCTCGTCATCTACGATCTACACTACCGTTCATAAGTATTTCGGTACTTTTCCAAATTATTGCAAGATGTATAAGATACGCTTCGAATGAGACGCTCTAATCTAATTTTCACCTGTAATTCTGTCTCGGCTAAATAATACCAATATTACAGGAGAAGCACGAGATATGAGTAGAATTTTGCTGACTTTCTCATTTTTATGTCACTTAACGGTTGAAAATATGTACTTCGACGTAACGTAATTTGGGCGGACCAAAGGTATCGAGCTTTTTAGCTACAGGCGACAAATCCATGAAGTTTTCTAAAGGAAACTATCTACGGTACGAATACTTTCGAAGAACTGATATTTTTAACGGCAACATTTTTCGAAAGAACACCGTAACTAAATTTAGGAAAAATGAAATAATATGTCCTTGGTTAACAAGGACTCTAACGTCTTCTTAATCTAACATCTCTCGGTTAAAAATTAACGCCTTTGTACGTTTCGTTCAATCAAGTATTCCTTTATTTTGCGCATTTTATTAGTCGAGATATACTCGCGTTAAATAATTCCTTGATCTTTCATACCGCTGGAACACGAAACAGACTTGGGATCGTTCGAAGATGATACAAATTTTTCAAATAACTTGATATTTCTGAACGGTAGTGTACGTGTCATCTTCTTCATCGTCAATTCTAATCACGGTGCCCGTTTTCGTTGTTACTTGCGACACCGCTACTAGCATGAAAAAGAACGAAGAAATGGCGATCTTCGCCAACTTTAACTCCCCTATTTGTCAAACATTGACACGCGGCTTTTTGCGGCTTGAATAATTACCCCCATATTAGAGTAACTGTATTGTGCGCGATATTGACGACGTTGATTCGCATCTGGCAATTTCGATGCAAAATTAGGTATTTTATACGTATCGTGGCAACACGTAATATCACCTTGGCTCCGATGATTTTTTATCCAACACCGGTAACGGTAAAAAGCCAAGCTGTTGCATGATTTTAATGATAGACGTTATAAGCAAGCATCGCGATGATACAAGGTTGTTGAACTAGCCGTGTTATTAAATTATCGAGTAGCACATTTTATAATATTTTACGGTAGTTGCGGTTTTATTTGTACCTGTACCGCGTGGATATCGCTAGATTAAAACGATGTTACGTAAGAAAATTGCAAGATTTCTAAACTTCGCGTCTATTTGTAGCTACATATTTAGTGTAAAGCAATACATGTTTCAGTGAATCAGGGACGTGATTATCGTCGATAATTTCACTACTGCGTTAAATCATTAACTACATTAAAATTGTCTTTTATTTTTGAACGTTATATTTAATATTTCTCATTGTAAAAGATATCTTACGTCGAAGAATTCTTGTATCGAAGATGTCGATAATTATATAATTACGCATTAGCGTATTTTTTCACAGGGAGATCACCGTAGCGAACATACCAACTATCAAAATTAACGATTATGTTAATAAAGTACTTCCTTTCTTAAATCAATCGATCGACGAGGTATTGAGCTTGAACGATCAATACCGATCATTTTCTTAAGCTGTTATTTAGTACAGATATTTACTTAGCTTATAATTTAAAGTATTTCCTGTCCAAAGAATTGCTGAAAATATTAAATTATGCGTAAAATGTGAAATTTTTATCAACGATATCTGTTGTGCTCGTTAAAAGAAACTAAACTAATATAACACATAACTAAAATTGTTACATTACAAATGATTTAACGCCTAAAAAACTAAGTAGTGAGATACATAAAGTATGTAAATACAA
Source organism: Bombus impatiens (assembly GCF_000188095.3). Lineage (NCBI taxonomy): Eukaryota > Metazoa > Arthropoda > Insecta > Hymenoptera > Apidae > Bombus > Bombus impatiens. The sequence continues at coordinate 737,858 of NT_176533.1, read as the reverse complement.
ACCGAATTTATAACAAAGATTATACATGGCCACGACACGTTTTTAGAAATAAACGATTAGCCTGTACCTCTAACTGGTAGTTTTCTTAAAACAGATCGTTAATTCATTGTTTATAGATAACAAGCGTTCTGTTTAATACTATTCGCCCTCCTCCTTTCTCTAATCTTCCCTATAAAATGATTCAAAGTCTTCCATCCTTCTCCTCCATTTAACCCCCTAAGATTGCAACATTCAATTGTGTGTTGCACGACCTAAGAGAAGCTTAATCCCTTAGCCTACGATTTACGTTCGAGAATTTACGTTTGGTCCGATTATCGTACTACGAGCTATGCCCGTAATATTTACATTTGGTCCGATCATCGTACTACGGGCTATGTCCGTAGTCGCAGGTTAACGAGTTAAAACAATTGTACTGTACACGTCAATTACAAAAAATATCGGTTCTTGACGAAAATTATGCAGAAATATTCGATACATAAATTACTAACAGCCAGATTATGCAGCGAGCAAAAGACACGTTTTCAAATATACAACAAACGATTCATATAAATCAATTATTATCCGTCAAATATACTGGAAAAGTGTCGTATTTCGTAATGACAATCGCCAATGTACTACTATTCATTTTTATGATCGATGATCGATCAACTGGTAAGACATTATTCATCGGCGATTTAAAAATTTCAACATTTAGAATTTCCATAGAGAATCGCTATAGAGAAGCACCGTTAAACGTCGAAATACGCTACCGACTGGTCAACCACAGCCAATTCCAGCCACGTACATAGAACGTACAGTATAATTTATACCCGACACGGAAACCGTCCCTTCTCCTGATAATCGTCTAAATTACGAAACACGTAATCACTGACAGACAATTAACAATCCGGCGGTAACAACGTGACAACTTACAGTTAAAAGTTGACGCCTAGTCTATCGATCAAACGTGTCGAGCGAGTTTCGCATCTGAAACGTATACGCAACGTTCAAAGATATCTGATCGCTTGCTTATTTTCGACACGATGTATTTTAATTGTAAAATTACGAATGATAAAGATACGAAGATAATAATTGTATTGCTTATAATTTGCGTAACAGGATTACTACGATACGCTTAAATTAATTTTTAACTCGTAATATGGTGTTCTTCCGAAACACGCGTTTAATGTTTAGAGAGAAGATAACTAAACAAGTTTTAAAAAACAATATGCTCTTCGTTACTAGATCTCAAATATTTATACAAAAATTCGCGTTTGTCTAAAGACAATCGGAGAAATCGTAAACGGATCTTTGTCGCATCTACTAAATATTACTATAGTTACTATAGTTTGAATATTTTGCATGTATTTATATCATGCGCAAAAATTCGCAGAATCCATATGCTATACAAAAACATACAAAATACTTAAAACATACTATCTTCTAATATCTATAATACCATAATATCTAGTAGGTAAAACAATTTTCTCGCTGAGTATGCTGTCTCTCTAATTATACGATATGATTGTAAAAATACGTATTTGCATATATATTCGCAATCTGATAAAAGGTGTACCGATCGAGTAAGTCAAAGAACGTGATGGAGCCAACTGTAAAATCGGCCCCGGTGCAACAGGTTTATTGACAAAAATAACGCGCGTATAACTTGACGACAGACAGACAACCGTTACACGAAAAACGTCGCAATCGGAAAGGCACCATCGTGAAGCGAGACGAACCATCGAGCATACTAATGTAATTCTATCAAACGTTTGCACTTTGTCTCGAGCGGCGTTTAAGTTAAATCGTGGCGGACGTGCGATGCAATCTGCCACGAGGAAAGGCAACGAAACGAAACTCGCGCTGAAGAGAGAGATCGGTGAGAATCATCGAGAAACAAGACCTCGACCAATTACGGCAAGTAACTATCATATCGCTAGAAAAGATCTCCGTGTTGTACCAGTCGCGAGATAACGAAGGATATCTTTCGATCCTATATACGTTATGACGTGTAGGTACACGCGTGATTCTGCAATATCTGTTATTAGATAGTATCTTTAACTGTTTTGATATCACCATTCGTGAGGACCGATCGATGCAATTATTCTTAACGCTTTGACGACTTTAGAGATGCGACGGTAGAACACAATCGTGTAACGTTATTTGGATCACGAATATACGATTGCTTGTATCAATTATACATACATCTTCGTTTTTCTATTTCGATGAGATCAAATACTATTGATTTTCGGATCGTTGAACTCGTCCAGAGACAGACAATTTTATGTACAAAAAATTATAACTATCGATTTAAGAACATTCGTGATCTCGTCATCTATACGAAAGTCACTTAGAATATTTAGGGAATGGAACAAATATTTATGTAGATTTCGTGTCGATAGTTGTGTTCATAAAAATGTAAGTTTGCATAAACAACCCATAGTCTAATTATAAATGTGAGATTTTAAAACACTTTTTCTGATTCGTATATGTTTTTTAATCTGTGCAAATTCTAGCGGCTAAGTAATACGTAAAAATGGTTGTAGCTTGATGAATATAAAATATATTAGAATAATAAGTATTTTCCAGAAGTTCGTTACATAAATCCAGGGCACGAAATAATATCTATGATTTAGAAATAAATTGTTTATTACGGTGCAACAAAGACCTTCTTCAACGTGTTTAAATTTCATAACGTTGTTAGGATCCATGCGCAAGAAAGAACAGCGATAAAAGAAATATTAAGGAATTTCTTAAAATTCCCTTTCATCACCACGGCGTTAAAAAACAAAATTCAATAATGTAAATTGAGTGAAAAAATTTGTAAAGGAAATACGTTGCATTAACGTAACGTTAGTCCCCTTAATGGGCTAATGAGAGAAGCCTGAGGCAATCAGCTATAGGTTTAGTCCTTATAAGTTGCCTTTAGTTTCAATAGAACCGAAGGTGTTAAAAGTAATTTGAGTGCAAAATATGTTCCTTTGATGACTGTACGCATTATTATAATTTAATATTACCTCTTTAGAACAAATTAAGCAAAGTGCTATGTTTAAATAATTATAGAAAAAAGTCCTCCATAGCTCTAACTACTTAGATTGCTGTTCCCTAAATTCTTATAACGGTCCTACATAAAAATTACCAATCTCTCTTAACATATGCCAAAAAAATATCCATCGACGCATTTTACTGCGATCAACGCAATATTAAGCATCGTATTTACCAATTATGTTTTTATCGTTATCATTCCAATAAAAAGAGTAATTCATTTCGAAAATGTCATATACATAAATGTACTGGCAGACACCAAGCCACTCAGAAACAAAATTGAAAAAGATGATTTGAAAATTTAGCGATTATGCTTCATTCTGTGATAGACAGGAATTCCAATTTGGTTTCAGTCGTTTGTAAAAATCGTGACAATGTTCTCATACGAGATGCGATAGACTCTCCTAGTAAACGATAACTTAACAAATTTTGCAAAACATCGCAACTGTTAAAATCTTTTAAATATATCAGTCTTTACCAAAAATGATAAAACTCAACTTAAAATTTCGACAGAGTTACCGTCTGTTTAAAGATCGTGTATACAACAATAACTGTTGATGTGAACGACAAATTAGAAAATGGGAGCATGGCGAGAAAAATTGGTTGAAATTTCGCCTTCCATCCAATCAATTTCTGACAAATCCCTGACAAAATCGACTTCGCGTAATTCGGATAACAAAACTGTAGGATAGGAACGGGACTCCTTACTCGGCGAGCATGGGGTCTGTTGTTTAATCGCACGATTAATCTGCGCTGTCATCTGAAACGGTCGGTCGAAATCTTTCACGGTACGAGCGTGCCCTCGGAAAGGCACTCGGCATATAAATCCCAAAGATTTAAAATGAATTTATAGATAGGTACAACAAGCGTACTCCCGACGTCTATTTTCACGCGTATACCTCGCGGTGCTCGTATCATCGTTTATAGCCGTATCAGATTTACTGCGACTTTTCTCCGCACGTCTCGAACTTTTGCGGACAGGACAATCCGTTGAACAGCCACGAACTTTCGTTCGTTGATTTCTAACGGCACAACCTGACTTACGTACAGAGCGTTTCTCGTAGTATCCACAACATTTTTGAAAACCTTTTTATAATTTGTTCATCAAATAATTAATTCAACTAATTTTTCTTTACACACGACACCTTGTCAGATCATCGAAAGTGTATGAAAAATCAAAACACGTCCTAAATTGGTTTTTTTAAATTATTACCAATTTTATAGGATTCGTGTCATTGTCATGTATTGTTCATTGTCTTTGTATTTTCATTTTTATCACCGACTCGTCTTATCGTAAGTAAGCAACAATGTCACTAATGATATCGCGACTCGAGTACGATTTCTTCTCGATTAGTGCGATTTCACCTCGGTTATACATCTAAGAGAATATTCCCGAAGACAGTTGCGAGTTATTACACCGTATAATATATGAGTAATTACGTCTATATAATCGAATGCGTTTATGCATCCACGTCGTAAATTCGTATTTTAACGTCCTTCGTTTTCTCACGGATCTAATTCGGCGTATTCGCGAACTCGCTATCCGGCTAATAACTCACAGCTCGTCGAATATTCCTCACATTTTCCCTTTTCTACTTCGATGGTGAAAAGTCTATCAGAACATTCTTAAATTCACCTTTCTTCTTTATTTATATTTTGCTATCGTAATACGTTTTATGCAAATTGTCTCGTTTCAATTTTCTCAGGTAAAATTATCTCGAGAACTATGGAAAGCGAGATACAGTTGTTTCGAACCGTTCGAATCGAGTCTGTAATATTCGAATTCAGAGAATCTATCGTAAGCGCGTAATGAACATTAACAATGGTCCCACTGAATATTCAGATTTATTGATAGAATGGATAATTGACTGTTTAAACACTTTTGTAATCTCTACAAGACATGTATATACTTGTACTATCTCATAGTTTATACTTGTAATATCTACACATTTGTTGCCAACCTTACGAATATGTTCGTAACGATAGGATCTCGTGTCATTGTTAATGAAACTTCAAAACGCTTCGCTATGACACACACAATATTCTCGTAAAAGATTGCAAACGTACGAATACTTTCGTAAACCTGTGTGTGTTGGAATTGTTAAGCTTAGTCAATTGAACATACACCCTCGCCGATAAGAATTTTGGAACTGGTATAATACGGAAATATGAATCGATCGTTGTCAAGAAATTCAAAATCGGTAAACAGGGGATCGAATAATCGTGTGACTCACTGCATACAGAAATCTTCTAATGACACTGGTCTTTCAATCGACATAACCATCGGCCATTACCGATAACACATGAAAATAATGGAAATACGGTAGCGTTAACAGAAATTGTACATCCTGAAGATTGCCGTACGGTCGCTAGATGATCGTTACTCGATGTGGCTGCCTTCGGGTATCCTCGCGAACAGCCAGCCCAAAGAGAGGACAGAGGAAGGAAGAGACGAAGAGATGGTAGCCCCTCGCTCGGTTTTTCAAGCGAGCAGGGAGGGCAAGAGAATCTGATTGCGCGGGATTCCCGCTTTGAAGTGGCACCGCCGATGTTCTCGGCCATCTCGACTCGTTACCACTACGGAATCGGCACTCTTCCCGCGATATCTTTTCTTCGGATTCGTTCACCGGGTCAACTGGTGACTCTATCCGGCCTCGACTTCATTTTTTTCACCCGGACTCTCGTTCCATTTAAATTAACACATTATCCAACAGATGCGGAATTTTTCGTATTTTCGATGCTGATCGTCGTTGGCCGCGTTGCGAAGAAGAAGTTGCGCTCTTTTCAACGCGTTACTCTTTGAGTTATAATACCATGACATAGCGTTAACGTCTCCCGTTCGAAAGTTTACAGCGTGTTAGAATTTCACAGGAAACAACGTTTTCCTTAAGCAAATAAATATTCGATTTACGATGTAGTAATTTGCTTTATGATGTGATACCATTTTGTAGTATTGGCACGTAATTAATTATATTAATTAATAAGTATATTAATTACATATTAATTAGAAACGACGCTTATAATTATATTAGTCTTATCTGTTCTCGGAAAAGTGTACGGAAATGTTTATTTCCTCCAGGAAGCAAAAGGTGTTTCGAACTTTTGTACGGTACAGTAATTACACATCGGAGATTTCATCTTCGCTAAGAGAATAAAAGTGTTTCAAGGTAAGTATGTTCTAATATTTATGGCCGGCAGTGTGCATCGTTATATCGCTTTCAAATAAATCATTTTCCTTAAATAAACCGACTAGCCTCTAGCTTCGTCCATTCCACTCCAAATTTTAATTAAATCCCTTCGAAAAAGGAAGACCATATATTATCTCTACAGCTCTTCTACTCATTCGAAATTTCTTCGATAGAATCTACGCCGTGGAAACGTGAGCAATTTACACGTTAAAGCGAATACACTGCGGATAATAACGCGTCATTATACGGCACGTCGATCCTGATCTTCTACACCGGGACCTTTGGAGAGGTAATCTTCAATGTTTCTAAAAGATCGCACGAAATCGACGGGGAGCAAGGATCGAAGGATCTCTCGTACAAAGAGCCGAAATCTTAATTACCCAGCGGACAGCCACTTTTCAATTTCTCACCTTGCCGTGGGGGGCGGCAAAAAGTCAGTGGCTATGTACCCTGGAATATGCCGTGATGCCAACCTGACACGGTTTATAACTCGCGTTTCTTGCCTTCTCCGCGATGAAACGCCATTTTCTGCGCTTTCCTTTCTCTAATTACGGATTTCTTTCTTCTTTTTCCCCGTCCGAATTAGGAAAGTATTTTCGTGCAAGGTTCTATTCTCTTGATCTATCATGCAAATTGATTATTCTCAGAGTTAGGGATTTAAACCTTGCGAAAGTGTCTTATTGGAGATAATCGTAATAACTTTAGGCTGCCTTATGAAACTGTACTGACGCTGATTGGAGTTACGGACAGAAAATGCTTAGCTCGATTACTACTTACATGCGTAACATGTACATACGTATATCTATATTCCTCATACACAAAATGAACTATATTCGTTAATCTTTGCTTACCAAACGCAGCAAGATTCCACGTAACGGAACACGTATCTCCGAGTAATCTGCATATAATCTGCATAAATGAGCCGTTCAGAAGTTGATCAAATTCAAAACCTGAAAGATAAAGAAAAATGGTAATGTACTGTCTTTGAAATCCATCTTAGAATTTATGATTATTTCTATCGTCTTCTGGCGATGAACGAACTTGTGGGATTCGTCAATTTTGTTACTAACAACTGAACATTAATCGCGTACTTTTGTAACGAACTTGAAGAGAAGCTGTGAAAAAATAGAGTTTGAGGCTGGTATCTCGCGAAGCACCTGATCTACTAGTCCAATTTAATTCCTTAAATGTAACACGCTTGTAACGGCAGGTAACATAAGCGTATGGCCAAATGGTGTATAAGTGTACACCGTCGTATCATGGAATCCGCGAGTGGCGCTGACTGGCCGCGGCAAGAAGATAATGCGCCCTCCGAACATTTCGGATTCCAGCCGCACCAAAGAATAAGATTCTCTTTGCGACTCCTTATCCCTTTCTTTCTCCCCCTCTGCCCTCTCTGTCACACGCGGCCCTCTCTCTTTTACTCTTTCCTCTCTCCGCGCTGCGTCGCGTTTCTCTCTATCTGCGGCCTTTGGGTTCCTTGACTTGGCGGATAATTATGTTCCCGGCCCTTATTCCTCGACTTCGAACCTCTCCATAAACGTATCGAACTGTTCTCTCGATTCAGGCCTCGGCCCCTACTACTTCGATCCTCTTCTACTCCCTCGTCGTCAGTTTTCTCCCGATCTTCAACCACCTCTGTTTCCTCTCCTTCCATCCACCCTACTCTGTACCTCCTACTCTTTCTCCGTTTCCTTTTATTCTTAATCCTTTTTCGCCCCCTTTCCTTCGCTCTTTCTATCTCGATCTCGAGATTTCTTCGTTCAACCAACCTTCCAGGGCTTTCTCGTTCCTCGACGTCTAACGCCTCCTACGTTTTGCTCGGTTTCGTCATTTTGCCGGCCGGTGCGTGTCGTTGTCGCTCATCCGTGGACGTGACACTTCGTCTTCCGTCCGATTCCGGACCCACGATCGACGATCCCCCGATACGGACGATCCTTCTTACCACGCTCGACCAAACGGGTCATTCGCGACGTCATTTCTCACCACCACTTTCGTAACTCTCGTGGTTTCTCTCCATCCACGTTCTTTGATGTTCGAATACCACGTGTATTAGATCGTCCCAGGAGCGCCTTTCGTTTTATGGGGAAATAATAGATGCACAACATTTCTTATTTTATTGAATTATAGTATGATCCATTTTGTAGTAATAGAACAAGATTTCCTTGTAAAACGAAAGAATCTTTTGAATATGGTAAACCTAATGTGATAAGCTGGATCTTGATTTTTCCACTTTTCTCGCGCTCGGTGCCGAGAAGTATCTTCGTATGAAATTGATCGCAGACTTTTGGAACTGAATGACGAATTCACAATGTTCCGTAAGTTTGTATATTAACCGATGTGCTATTGAAATTAGTTGAACTTAATTAGTATCGATTTACGTGATTTCAAGTGTTCAAGACAGTGACAGGGACAATATAATTCATAATTTATTAATACAGGATTAAAAGATACTTCACGGATGCAATATTTTTAGTAATACAATAATAGTAACATAGTAAAAGTGACAAACATATACTTTATGTTTCTCTAATTTTACGAACGTGTATAAAAATGTTAATATAAATAAAAGAAAAGCAAAGATGTTCTGCTAATTATTTTTTAGAATAGAATTACCTGTTCGTGTATATATATATAACATTCGTGTTTTGTTATATGTAAATTTGTCTTTATAAAAGAAGATTTAACTGCGGAAGGTTTTAACGTGTTTGAACTTATACCTTTCACTTTTCATCTGATCGCTATTATCGAACGCAACTTTACATTTATTTCATTTTGATCTCGTGGCATACAAGTATTGTTTTCAAGAGCAACATAATCTTATAAAAGCATGTTTGTAAGAGTATATGAATTTCAGAAATATTAAAATGTTGATAAATCGCAGGCCATAACACTTTAGAAAGTATAGAGTAACGCTAGCGTATCTCTTACGTAGATTCACCGATAGCGTTTAAATAATACTCGTTAAATATATAATGATAGCTTACAACGTAATAGAGGGACGCATTTAGGAAGATAAAACAATCCTATTTTCGACCAATTTTTTACTACGTCGATATTGTTTCATTTTTCTTGCAATAGTAATCAAACTATATAACTCGGCCAACACGAAAGAAAGAACACAAAATTCTACACACCTATACTCTCTGTTTCACCTACAAAAATTTAATCAACTAGAATATTTCTATGAAAAATATCAATTATAGACTTGTATTCGTACACGACTGGAAAGTTATTGATTTACATCTTTATTGGAGAAAATTATGAAAAGTCGATTTATACTTGTCGGTTAAGAAATCACAGAAGATATATTATCATCCATCGAAGAAATTTATTAACGCTTAATTCTCAATTGTAAAACATCGAGAAACCAATCATTCGTAAGATAACTTTAAAACATTTCGTATCAAGAATAATCTTCGACCTAACATGATGGAAACTACATCTTTAGTGACTCCAGTCTATTCTCTTATTTCGTGTGTACGAGAGATCCAAAAAAAGTATTTCAAACTTCTTCACAGCTGTCAAAGTGTCCCTAGAGTTTCCAAAAATATCACGTTAAGCATTAATCTTCGATAAATAACGAAAAGACGTGTTACAATGGAATGAATTACATATATACGCGTTGTACAAAAATTGCGTGTTTAGCGACTCGAGTTTGTTGAGTTAACAGCTGACCAAGAACATACCACAAAGTAACGAAAAGGGGCGAGAATGATCTTGTTAAACGTTGAAAACGAAGAATTTCGTTGTTAACCGCGCTTCCGCGGGCAGGAGATAATTGACGTTAAACAACAATACTCGATTCCACAATGGTGAAACGACTCGCAATAAACGTCCTGTTTCGAAATCGGCTCCTAAGAATTCTGCCAGGGCAAAGAGAGACGGAGGCACGGACTTCCAGGTCCTCCAGCACGAACTGGAGAAGCCGAGGGGGCAATTACATCGGAGAACAATTACAGGTTGGCACGTCCTCCCGGTGCCATCGCGGCTTTTTCTATCCCCGGGATTCCGAGTTGAGGAACGTCCAGGAACGTTTTCGAGAGATGCGAGAGGGTGGGTCAAAGACATTTTTATTACGGTTCAACATTTCAGCTCGTAACGATGTAACGAGCAACGAGTAGAAATATTTATATCGAAACACCATTATTCGTCGGTCAGTTTTAATCACGATTAACTAGTATAGTGGATGCAATGGAATGCTATAAAGCAAGAAATAAAAATGTTCTCGTAAGAATTTGTTACGGTCTTCGATCCACGATCTATTGATAACAGCAGACTCGATATTTCTAAAAATATATTTTTCTGAATGGTAGTGTAAAGTAATTTCGAACTTAATTTATTTTATTTTTGGCATACGATTCTTCTAACGATACGCAGATTAAACGTATTTTTAGTCAGATTTTATATACGAGTATAATATGCAAAATAGTCGACATCTTTCCTAAAGATCTTCTGGAGCAGCTAAATAATTTCTTTTCAGCAGTTTCTTCAAGAAATATATTTCTATATTATAATAATGTTATACCTGGTATTATTTGAATATTACAACACATCAAGTACTGAATATAATAACAATAAAAATAACTAATATGTAAAATCCTATCTGAATGAAATTGCTACTACTTTTGTCTGCGAAATCAAATTTCCTCGATTTTTTATTGATCGTTAATAGCAATTATAACACATCCCAAGCGTGTACTCTTTTAAAATCGTATATCTCGTCCGATATCAAAAATTAATTTACTAGGTTGATTATAACGTACCCATGCTCTGTGCAACTACCTTTAATTAGCTCTCACAATTGTTCGCACGCGGTCCTTAACACCGAGTGATCTTAAAAAAGCAATCGATCGTTCAGTGTGGATCGGTGCACGGTGTACGAGAGTTCGCACAAATCTCGTATATCTTCAATCATCCATCCATCGTTTGATCTCCATGATAATAGCAGCAATTTAACTACACGTGCCTCTATGCAGCTATAAAATATAGGCACCTGCTTTAAAACGTTTAAACATTCAATCGCTCGGCTACGCGAGATCTTGGAACGGATTTTACGTTAAATCGAAAGCTGAAGTTTAAATACACCAATAAACCGTTCAGAATGATATATGTGGAAAGGAGCGAAGGTTTTTCAACTACGAGTAAAATTTGCGGATTAAAATATCGATAAAACAGTTCCAAAGCGATAAAAGGTTAGCAACTTTATGGCGTGAAATAAATTTGAAGCTTCATCGAAATTCTGTACATATTTTTTGACGATACAAAGTGCATGAAATTTTCAATGAAAGTTATGAACGTAGATAAGAAAGTATATTATTCCAATAAATATTCTTGGCAAAGGTATAAATACTTAAAAATTCTCAGCAAGTTAGGTATATGTAATAAACTTTTTATCCCAAGAAAGGACTTTTATCGCAACTATTAACGTCTCCTCGCGAAACAAACTCATTACGATAAACGCGCTAAAAACCAAACTTAATTAATGGAGGTAACTGTAAAGATATATTAGCTGGGTGAATTATTTCTCTGAGACTTACGTAGAACTCGATTTGTATAAAATTGATACTCGAAAAGAGAGAAATACAGAGGAAACCTCGTTTGAATAAATAACGCGACCGAAACTTAATCGTTAGGATAAAAGTCGAGAAATAAGGAAGGAAAAATTTCACTTTCTACCACTGTGTTGATTTCACTGTCACGGGATAAATTGAACTTACAAAGTTCGACTTAATCTCACGTAGATTAACGTATCGAACACGGTCAAAATCGTACTGCGAAATCTAAAGTATACGACAATCTATAAATTTTCATTCTTCTACGCAATTAATAACCCGTACGAGCATTAATAATGAAAGAACGATTAAAATAAATTGAACTTCTTCGCTTTTCACTAATTTTCATCTCAAAATCAGAATGTCAAATACATAACACGTGAATCTTAAGAAACTTAAACGTCATCCCCAGAGTACGGTTTTTACCATCGAAAATTCGATCTCGACGACAACGCGCCAAAGTCACAGGACGCGTTATTACACACAAGTGTCCACGTATAGCGTAGGGAGCGAGCGCGCGAACATTTTGTCCGCGTGTATGCCGATAGCGATGACTTATCGATTTATCGTTGTGTCCACGTGGATCGAGTGGCGGAATTAGGGGTTAAGTTAAGCTAGGTCGCGACTCAGGGTCGAGGGGTTACATGTCTGGTCGATGTGCCGCGATGATTGGCGGAATGTGCCGTTTTACGAGGCTTCGAGGACGCGTACCTACGAGCAGTGGAAAAAAGCAGAAAACGACGGACACGGTCGAGAAGAGAAGAAAGCCTAACAGCGACGACGAAGAGGAAGGAAGAAAAGGAAAGCAGAGAAAAGACGACGCTGGAAGCGCGCGCCGTCGCAGTTATAATTTGATGCAACGCGGCTATAAAGGGGATTACGCGCATAGATGGCTATAATTTTCGTGGAAAATGGCCAAGAACCCTTTTACCGCTCTTCAACACGACACGTCGATGACCTTCCCTCTACTTCCTCTCTCCTGGTTTCCTTAACGCGGCATTCCAGTACGCATTCCGTGCTGTTGTCGTTCGTTTTTTTTTTTATCTCTGACTCGCCGTGCTGCGATTAATTGGCGACCCGGGAATCGCAGTGCTGCGAGTCAAGATTGTTAGAATATAAATTGCCTGATTAATTAGGAAATTAATGAGCCTTCTGTGCTTTGTCAAATTATACGACGATCATCGAACGTTTGTCGATATCGAATGGAGGAACGAACGACTGAATGAAGCGTAAGGAGGAGAATGTTTATGTAAAATACTTGGAGATAAAGAGGAAGAGGATATGTTTGATGTATTTTTTAGAATTGATATACTTTTACGTTATTGACACTGTCTGTACGTGTAGTTTTAGTTTTGTTTTATGTTTATAAACAATGTAGGAACAAGTCCAATTACTAGGCCATCGGGTTGAATTAACATATATGTTATATGATACATAAACAAATTTTAGAAAAATTACAAATGTGTAAGGAGAAAAGTTTGATAAATACATTTTTGTTGATATTTTTAGCTTAATGTCGTTTCATGATTAGAAGGGAATATTTTAATATGACAGTGGAGAGTAGAAAGAAGTTGCTCGGCTCAAAGATATAATATTTTTAGAACACTCGTATCAATTTCTTCGAATGACCAAATACTTTTTAACCACTCGATGCGCATGCCCGTGGCCGATTATTTTAACCATTCGTATTTACAAACTGGAACTCAAGAGTTACGATACTTTACATTCTAAAATACCTACCTATTTTACTCTACTTACATCCTATATCCTACAATATTTAAATACAAATTATACATTCATCTACACCGTCATCGTTTTCCCATTATACAAAACTTAATTGTCCTCGTTGATAAACCGAGAAAAAAATTGATCCACGAACGGTATGGTTTAGCAACTCGCGAAGACAATTTTCACATGAATAACCAACACCTCAATTTTATTACCAAACAACGCAAACAACTACCTTCTAGAACTTAACGGGGAACGTCGGCGATCATTTCCTATTGAAAGGCGATACCGTTGTTTAAGAAAAATAAAGTGCAGTATAGCGCGCCACGGTCAATATTAGTTTTAGCCCGGTGAAAAAAAATGTATCATGTTTCTCGAAAAAGGCAGAGCACGGTTAACCGAGCGCCTTCTACCATTAGTGATATATCATGGTTGCGGAGTGTTATCATAGCATTATAGACAATGATTATCCATCCCCTCGTTCGCGAAGTGAAAGGGGTGGGCCGAAAGGATCGAGATGGAAACAGAGCAAAGAGAGAACCGCGGTGAGATGGATCCCCGGATCGAACGGTCTGTGCAGCTTATTTTAAGGTCAGCCGTAAACGAGCTGAAAGGTCGGTAAGGGGTATGGGGCGTGGCGAGCATAAACAAACCTCATGCCATATTTCGCAACAACAAATCAACTCGACACCTCGCGGCGCTCGGTATAATCAGCTAATTCGCGATAACAACTTAATTCAGGCCTCCGTGGCCCCGATTAAACAAAGCGTAACTACTTAATTCGTTTAACGAGCGGTGTTGCGCGGTAGGGCGAACGCATCGCTCTTTGCGGAGGTGCGAACTTCGCACGTACCGGTTACGTACATCCCCTTAGCCAGTGTTCTTCAACCTGATTCCACGACGATGCGCTCGATCGTGATATATATCGTAAGACAGTTTTCGAGTAAACGATAGAATAATTGAACGTGCACGATAGAAACGATTTCAGATCGATCGAAGAGCGTTTGATTTGATTGACGAAATATCATGTCGTTGCAAAAGTTTCTTTCGTTTTATAAGGGAATAATAGAAGCAGAACATTTTTTGTTTTATATTCGATAAAATAATATAAAGCAAATTAATATAAAAGGAACAAGCTAATATATAACATTCAAAGGAGAGGAAAGATAAATTTCTAAAGATAAAGTCACGTTTATGGATTCAAGTTAAAAATCTCCTTATAATCAGATTGTATTCTATGTACCTTTCTTTACCTTTCTTTCTTCCTTTCTTCGACCTTTCTTCTTTCTTATAAATATATGAACCGATAAATAAGTTACGATAGTAGCAGTGATATGTTGGAAAAAATTACGCTTTCAAAAAAGCTATTATTTTTCGTATTCTACTTCGCTTACCTTTATTTTCGAGACAAAACTCCTAATATATTTCTATGTATCGTGATAATCATTCGAAAGTGAAATAATTGATCGTAGTCTTGCGAAAATGAAAGTAAACTTTCGTCTGGAAACATTTTAAAAGTTGCTTCGACTATTTTACAGGAACTGTACCCAGTTACAATTTACGTAGGATCTAAGATCGTATACTAGAAATCGTACCTTTTAAAGGACCTATAGAAAGAGATGGTTTCTAGTTTCTACGAAAGCATCGAATAATGTGGCAAGAAAGTTGGGAACCGCTAAGGTGCAGCACTGATCGAAGCCAATCGATTCGTCCGGTCATTACACGGTAATGATCATTACCAACACGGCACATGTGTTCCTCGAACTCGTCCAGCTCACCGAAATTCGCCTGCCTCTACTCTGTCGTCATTTTTCTACGCGTCTCGGGCGCAGCAACTTGCTACGAAAACGCACCCTGTAACTAATGCCTTCCACCTTCTCGCTGTGTTTCTTTAGCGTGCCACATACATATTTCGTAAATTGGTTTAAAAAATTTCCTACGAATCGACTCGTGTAGAAAGATCAAATGTTAAACGAGAAATTTAAAGAAGAAGTCAGATACAGATTTGTTCGATTTTGTGAAAGTTGCTTAATCTTTTTCATATAAATTAGTGGAGATAGTCGGTGGAAAAGCTTGGTACACGTCATTTTTGCTATTTCTACACACAACTAACAAGATGCAACATATGATTTGTTTCATCCGCTAAGTTTTATCATTCATTGTATGAAGTAAAATAACACAAATATTAATAAATTAAATATCAAATGATAATATTATAGATTAGATACTGCAATACATGGGTGCACATATCTGTGTTACTTTCCTTTCTTCTTCGGTTCAAACAAGCATTTAGAGAAGCAAATATAAAAGTATTAAAATCTTGTACGAATATTTTACTTATTGAATAAATAATTAGTATATCTAGGAAACATATTCGAGCAAGTTAATTTTTAAAGAATAGATCGATTCGAAATTTTATCCGTACCATGTTTTCAATCTTATTCGTTCCACGACAGCTCAGGAAAAGAAATTATCAAATTTATTTGTCTTAAGTACCTAACGTGTCGCACATTCTTACTACCATATCAGGACTCGTATAAAGAATTTGACAAAATCATACAATTTCATATATAATGAGTACCATAAACAATCTTCCCCCCTCCTCCTCCCTCCCCTCCCCGTTAACCACGTTCGTACATTGTTGGCTGCTACAATCCTTTCTGAAGGTCCGAAGAAAATACACAACCTTGTAAAGGGCCACGTTTACCTATCTTTAACGTGTTTCTCCTCTCTTCTTACGAGAGTTCACCTCATGAAATATGGCTGTTTGAACCCGGACATGTTTCCTCTAACTTTTACAAGCGCCAATTCCGGCTCGTAACATTCCAAACTACTCTTTGAACTACGTCGGGCGGTAAAGAGTGCTTCTTCGGGTCGAGAAAAAAGGCTTTACTGTTACATCGTGTACCACATTGTATCGAGTAATCAGCTGCGTTATATTCGACTCGGTGTGCTAATTTTTAATAGTCCCGTTCGATGTTAGTAGCCGCAAAAGCAGCCGAGAAAACACGAGTCATCACGTGGAATGCAATCAACTTGAATAAGTCATTACGTGATGACGTTTCATGAACGTCGTTGTCTGCATAGCCTCGTCAGGCATCAGACGAATTTACACAGAAATTAAGACAGAGTAATTTATAATCATGAACGCTTGGAGAAAATGGAACATAACGAAAGCGATGGAGGGGAAAAAACGGGATAAAAATAAGAGAAAACTGAGAGATCGACTAACCTCGATGATTTCACGCGATCGTTAAATATCAATTAACAGATTGGAAAATATAAGGTAATAATAACGGCTGTGCTGGACAAATAATTCATACTTCTTAACGTCGTAACCACGGTATGTACTAGATAATTTATACCTAATCGTAAGTGGTTTAAGGATATACTGAATAAAAGGCAACGATACACTTGTTAACGACAATCGTTAAAAGATACACTACCATCCATAAGTCTCTAGTCGTGCAGCGTTTCTTATAGCTTCGCATAATGATCACTACATTATACGCTTCTTGCGAATATATTCGATATTATAAATTTTAAATAACTGAAGGTATTCTTTACGGTATAAAGAAATGTATTTTTCAAAATTGACGTAATATATCCAAATCTAGTTATTTTTAAATTTTAAAGATTTTAAAGATTCCTATTACATGTATGTACATGTATCAACAAGTATTTGCAAGTCATTGCACTTATAATAGTACATATTTGTATGCCAATTAATTTTGCCCAAGCACATTCAAATTCACGTCACTTAGCATGGCTGGAAAAATTTGATACTACGAAAATGCTATGTAGAACCTGACAGAGGAAGATTTTATTCCGAAATAAGAGTGTGTATGTGAAAAAACTCGATTTTTCACGCAAATGGAACACTAGTTAAAAAACACTGGACACAGAGCACAAGATATTAAACAACGCTGACTACAGAAATGACAGATAACAAAAGTAGAATGAAAATAAAAATTCGACGAGGTGATACTTGGAAAGGACTTAATTTCTTGACAATGTATATGTTGGCAACAAGTAATAAGTATAGGCCAGGCTAGTCGAGCGTATCGATCATACTTCGAGCACGGAGGTGGAGTAAATAATACCTATGTGGCTGTGGAAGCATTGTTCTGATGACTTATGGTAGGCAGCTACACATCGAGAAACCTCGCGATAATATACGTGCTTACGACTTACACGGGTCGCATGAAATATAAGCAACATTAATGACCGGCACGGAGATCGTGTA
This sequence comes from Bombus impatiens, assembly GCF_000188095.3. NCBI lineage: Eukaryota > Metazoa > Arthropoda > Insecta > Hymenoptera > Apidae > Bombus > Bombus impatiens. The sequence goes on along the minus strand of NT_176533.1, from coordinate 720,117 downwards.
ATTTGCCACGAATTTTTCCCCTTTCCGCATCTTTCTCAATCTTCGCGCGCGCGAGAGACTTTCCAAGATTTACTAACCGATCATGTAATTACACGCAACACAACAGTGAAATCACTGGATGTCAACCCGCGTTTAGGTAAATGAGCGTCACGCTACTGAACCTTCTAATGGAATTAAGATCGTCCCTTACCTTTCGTACCGATGCTCTTCGTTCTTGAACCTTTCTTATCGTTTCTCGTTCGCGTCAACGTTTAACATGATTGTGAATAACTTTTCTTATTCAGACAGACCGATCATTTACTGCCCTATCGTTCGTAATGAGAGAACTGCGGATTTACATTACAAGGTACGTACAATATGCCGAAATATGCAAAATAAAATTGCCATTTTCAGGCCATCGAGGGTTAGTAGATTTTTGCATGACTCAACTCGGATAGTGAAGAGTTATTCGAGTCAGAGGGATATTTGGACCAAGTTGAACAATTTGTCTTGTAATTGTGATAATTGTAATTCGGCAAATTCGATTATAAACAAATCTTCGAACGATCTACGCTCGGAAACAGATTATTGGACTCGTTATTAGCGATGTGATAAACAGTTAAATATAGAGTGCACAGGGTAACATTACGAACTCTTTATTTAAAGAGTGTACGTCATTTAGAAATTAATTTTTCTATCCTTATCTTATAGAATCTCTGTGAAATAAAATTTCATTCTCATATTTCATTCAAAGATCACTTTATCTTATAATACTATCATCGGAACGTAGTAAACTTTATTTTCAAGTTTCACACATTTATTTCTCATTAATTACTGTAATATAGAATTCTCCGCGGAGATCTTTTGCAAAAAAAAAAAAGATAGTAGTCGAATGTTGCACCTGCAGTCGAGAATGTGTTAATACGATCTTTCTTTTCGAAACGCTTGTAATTTCATAAAGAACTGCATTGCAACGCTATAATTTTAAGATATAAGCACATTTATTATAAACACGCTTTGAATACCACAGCATGTAAATGCATATCTGTTCAAAGTGTGTGAAAAATGGGCTTTTACAACGATACGTTAAGATGCACCGTTGATGCAACAGCTTCGTTATTCTTGAAAACCGCAATTTCAGTATGTATTTACAAAACATTCGCGCGTTTCGTGTTTTCTACAGATATTGTCCCGTGTACCGTTATACGCGTGTTGCATCGAGGGAAATGACAAGTACAGCAAACTAAATTGTTCATTGGAGGAAACTATTACAGTATAATACGCAACTGTCGATATACGAAACCTCATGAGAATTTTTGTTTAATTATTGATTAACCGCTATAACACATTACGAGCAACTCAGTTGGAATCATAAAATTTTGGGAAAGATTGACTCGTTTAAAACATTGTAGAAACATCAGCATATCCTTCGATTATATTCCACAGAAAGGAATTTAATATTAAAATATGATCTAGCACAGGAAAATTTATCGCGGTACAGCATGAGATAGCTCATTGCCATTTTTGTACCTGATATATGATTGAGACTAAATTTACAAACGAATGAAAACGTTGAACAAGATGAAATAAAGTTTGAAATAAAATAAAAAGAAAGTTTTACGTATTATACTGAGTTTATTCAAGCAAATTTCAATATCCTCCATTTGAGATTATCGTGTTATATCGTACAGCATCTGGTAAATATTAAGATTCTCAAAGAAATATAAAATCAAACCAAAAAATCATATTACAATGCTATAAACATGGAAGCTTGCCGATAAGCGATAAATTCAGCTATGTAGCCGTATATCTGTTTGGTAAAAAACTTGAAGAGGGGTTATATTTTCGTAGAGGATGAGCTAGTGGAATAACGTATTCCGTTAAGTTGAAGCAAACATAGGGAGAAGGAAAAAATTGGATATGTGCGCGGCGACGATAAGAGCGGTGAATCGCGCATGTTTCTCCTAATAACAAATCTTGTTTCATGCACGTCGTGGAAGGAACGGCTTCGTGACTCTTCTACGTGGTCAGATATCCCCGCCAGAGATATAATTTATTACGGAGTATACGTATCACTTCATCCGAAGGGATCAAAACGGTGGCTCTCGCAACCACTTTAGCAACATCAGCTGATATGATGGTATTAGCCACAAGAAGACAGCACTTATGCACAGTTATTTCTTAGAAAGATTAACTTTTCCAACGATCCTCTCTCGTGTTATAAGATACTATATACGTACGTGTATATTCTGTTCGAATTGTATAACACGAGTTAAATATTAATTAGAATACAAATATCCTTTTTCTAAGGATGAATGGATAAGTGAGCGTATCTAGGTCAAAATTGTGAACCAAGTCCTTTCTCTGCTATGAGGCGGAAGTAAAAAAAATATTCTTCTTCTGTGTTCTTAGTTTTCTAATTTCTGTACTTAACTTGTTATGATCACTTAGATATAATATAGTATAATATTTAGGAAGAAAGTAAAGTATTAAGTGATTGGATTATTTGGATTTATTATTTGAAAGAATATTATTTTTATTATTGTTATTTATTTGGAATAAATATTTGTCTATTGGATTGGAACTTAGACAAGCATTGTTTTAGCTTGTTGAATTTAGAATTCCACATTCTTAGGACTTTTATTATAAAGAGTATAGCGTATTATCTAAGAAAAGAAATAATATGTGATTATTATATTCGTTAAATAAAAACGAGAGAAATATGACAATTCGTTGTCTGATTTTTTCTTTTATTCATACCACGTCGCGGAGTTAAATAGGCACACGCATTGTACGCTTAACTCGAGTAAAAGAAATCAATGACGGAAGTCAAGATCGTCGTATATTAATTGCAAGTGCGTGCAGCACGAACGTAGTAGCGTACTTTACAACTACAAATGGCACACTATATCATATCCAAATAAGGAGGAATCGTCGTCCTTTAAGAACTTCTTAACGTGGAGTTTACATATGACGAAACACGAAATAAAGAAAAAAATAGAACGAAGGTAATATCATAATATTGTGGAAGATCATGTAAATGACTAGCAATATAAGAAATACATAAACGAATTAGCTACGCCGATGTTCTTATAACAAAATATCTAATAAAGAGAATAAATGTACGCTAAAAAATAATTATACGTTATACGTCGAATAACCTTAAGAATTGCATTCCTCTTCAATCTAAATTAATAAAGAAACTGTTTCCGAATTGTATATTTACATCTTCTTCGGAAAGTTATAACACAAAATGAAGAAAAATGATCATAATGGAGAATCTTTCATGAAAAAGCAACATTTCGTACTTTCAATCTAATAAAATTATATTACAAGCGTAAAAAAAAAGTTAACGAATGGAAAGCAGTAATTTAAAATTCTCGTAATACAACTTTTGCAAATCCAATAGTCTAAATGACATCTACAACCCTCTCTATACGTTTCCCTTAGTGATTCAGCACAACCAATGAACAAATCTCAAATCTCCATCATCGCTGGAATTACTTTACTGTAATAGCAAGTGTTATGCTGCAAATTGACACTGATAGATAAAAAAATGAATACCTCTGGACCACACACAGTTTTAGACATATTATTATCATTTCAGCTGTGTAATTCAATCATTTTCTCTAACTTTTTTGGGGGACTCTTTCGCGTATCAGATCATCAGATAACTTTTTTCTGAAATTCGAGTAAAAAGATATGGTTCCCTTGACAGCCTTCTCAAAATCTTTACCGTACAAAGTAAAACGCCTTATTTAATTACGAATTTCTGAATACCATTTCTTTAAAATTAGAATTTCACATTCTTTGAATTTACAAACACCTGTCCTTTGTACGTTTCATTAACAATTCTTAAATTTATCATACGAATTTTCTTTTCTTACAAACACGAAAAGAGTATACAATCTTTTCAACTCTTACTTTGTTATATAAAGAAGCTCGAAGAACGCAACTACTTCAAAATGTCAGTAAATCTAAATGTAACTTTAATTTACATTTTGATCGACAATTGCTAGATTTCAATCCGATACTTATCAAATGTTGTACTGTTCTACGTATTTGCCTTAAAACTCAAATCCTCTGTTTTCCTACGCGTAAAGACCACCATCTTCCATCGGCAATTTCTCGTTTCCTACACTTTTTCAAATTTAGATACCACAAAGTAAAATCGATATACGTGCGTGTTAACCCAATGTACATTAATTCGACAAACGATTAGAAATTGAAAATAGCGAAATATTAATATCGATCAAGCGATCCACATCCGTTAACATCGAGCGAACGGTTCACAACGATTCGCGTCGATTAAGACCGGTGAAACGGTACTGCAGTAACAAAACGAAAGTCACTCGGCGTTAAAACACCAATTTAATTTGAACAGAGACCCAGCCGGCATGCCGCGAACAGCTTTCGATTAAATTAAGGACCATCTGTAACACCGGATCCCTTCGATCAATCCCACGAAGACGGACTGTTTACAGAGTATATACCTGGAAGGACGAATGCGTGTCACGATTTCTATCGTGATGGACCACCAAATAAAACGCGATGAAGCGGCGGCTGATCCGCGGCGTTTGTATAGCGAATCATTTGAAAAACCACCGTGACGATGGCCTTCCACACACGAGACACGAAACCGCATCAGAGACGCGTGACGATGAGAAGAGCCGAGAAAACGAATAGTGGAAGATAGACGTAGAGAGAGAAAAAGAGGCGAAGAGAGAAAAAAGAAGGAAGAAAAAGGACAGGCCAAGTGAGACGATGGTGATGATGAAGATCGGCGACCGACGGAGAAAATGAACCACGAACCATCGGGCCTGCACCTCACCCCTTCTTAAATCGTGTGCACACACAATCACCTCTCGCGGCGGACTCGGGGTGTCGAGCGAGCTGGCCAACTCCTATATTATTATCTGCTTCTAATGCCAGCGGCATTGTGTCAGCGGGAGACAGTGGCGCGGATGAAAGGAGACTTGTCTGTGAAAAAACGGCAAAAACGTAGCATCGAACCGACAGAAAACATGGAAACGCGCACGACGACCTCTCAACGTCCTTTTCAACGGTACAACTCTCTTCTCTTCTATTCAACGATTCGATCTATCTCTGCTCGCGTTCTACCCTCTACCCTTCTGTCGCTTCGTCACTGTTTTTCTCTCTACACGTCACTGCCATCCTTGCTTTTATACTAACACGCCATTCTGCTCTAATTTGTACATCGGCAAGAGGCTGAAAAAGGCTGTTGTTCAAGTTGCAGTTTGATAAAAATTTGGACAAGCGGGTTCGTTGCTAACATCTGCGTTTATGCTAATGGTTAGAGATAAAAAGGAACGTCGTAAGAGAAAATTAGATAGTACGCGTAGAATAAAATGTACTTTGAGATTAATTTTAGGTGATATTGAGCGAGCACATCTTTCCTTAAGTTGCAGGATCGCGTGTTCTTCGTGTCTTGTTTTTTATCTTATTGTCATAGTTTATACATATGTGTGTACCTGTGTCATAACAAATATTCGGATTCTTCGTCGCGTTCTAGATACTTTTTTCGTTTACTAAACGTTGTAATCGGCAGATTATTTGGAATATTTGACATTTTTTTCACGTCGTACGTACTCTATAATTAGCTTCGTTATAACATATATATGTGTGAGAAAGATAGATACAAGATGTGTAACATTGACAGCTAAGTATATATAAAGATAATGTACTCGTTCAAGCATCCGCTTAGGAGAAAAAGGAATTATTTCGTTTTACTTGCAAGAACTACCTAATTCAAGGACATGATTTTTACCTGCTCACATCATTCAGAAAAGTTATAATTTTCCAACTGAAAGGAAGCGTGGCGAATTTTATTAATTTTTCTATATTGAGAATCTTCAGAACGTAAAAGAAGATAAATGATTTAAAATTAGTTAAATGAAAAGCACAATTTGCTAACTGAATAACATACGTAATTAGATGTTTCGTAATTTTTAAAAAATCAAAATGAATCTATCGTCTACAATGAGGCGTTTTCTATTAAATATATTCAACGCAACATACAGATTTCTATTTCTATATGCATAATAAATTATTCGGCATTAGATAGTACGAATTAAAAGTTTTCCCACATGCGAAACGGGAATTCTAAGGAGAAACTCTGACTACAAAATTGATTGTGGAAATGAGACTTCCTTGCTTCGTGCAATTCAATTTCGATTACATTTAAGTATCTTGAAATGATCAATAACGAAGCATCAATCTCAATCCGAAAGACAGTCCGAAGAAAAGGTACGGTCAGCGCTTCTTGATTGCTCATGCCAGTATACAAATCAGCACGACAATGCGTACTACACTTACGAGAAATATTATTCTACATAGTTGAATGAAATGTTATTAACATCGCTGTGTGTAATGAAGACATACTAATGTCGCACGAACATGTCGATAATCAATATCGACAATTTCGCTGCAATTTCTATCAGTTTCCTTATTATTTCCGCGACGTGGACGAATAAACCCGCGTACGTTACGTTAATCACACACCTTATCGTTTTTTCTTTTTTTTTTTTTGTCGAACTTTTGATGGCTTCGGTCGAAAAGGATACCGCGAGTGTGCTACTTTAACTTTATAATAACGCGTATACAATTTTATTTATAATTACAAGGAATGCGAAGAGTCACGTCGAAATAAGTCGCGAAGATAGAATAAAATTTGTTCGTACAGTCTTCTTTCCGACAAAATGAAATTTAAAAGTTTATTTACTATGTATACGTGAATTTAACTAATCACAGACAGAATAAACGCGAACGATCAACAGTCGGTCAGTCTGCTTGTGGAAATAAGCGAAAAGTGTTTAAAACTTCATCTTGGAGAGAATAGAATTTGAACGTGTTCGGTGAAAAATTAGATAAGAGATTCCATGTACCAAATTGACCAAACAGTTTTCAAGCAATGTGATAGGTTCGAAAAACGCTATTTTCAGTAAAACGACCACATAACCGTGGAAATGTAGGATATCACCAACTACGTTGTTATATAAAATTTTTGTGTGAAATTTTTTGAAGATAACTATTGTAGCTTTGAATGAAAATATTTTTGGAAAATCAATTCCTTTTATTTTGCTCGTTGCTATAACACGCATACTGTCACACATTAACCGCTAAACACGTGCATTTCGTTCAAAGCGAACAGGTTTAAACAGAAATTTTAACTCATTAATAGCTTTTGTACACACAGCCTCGTTAAGCTGGATAAATATAAGAGAAGAAACAATAAAATATTAACTTTGGCCTTCTTTTTGCGTAACAACCGACTAAAGTAGCTACTTGCAACTAACAAACTCGTTAGTACGTTGCCATGTTCTTTGCGGTGTCTTTTTACAAAGCAATTGGTATAGCAGGTTATCAAAAGGAAATTATACGGCATATGAAGAGAATTTTTTCTTTTGCAACTCGTACCATGCACGGAGAGAATGCAATGCTGTTTGTCTACCATATTCTCGACCTGTCTACTGTTGAATCGACACGCTGTATATCCACCTTCTTGCAAGAACTTCGAAAGAAACTTCGAAGGAAACTGAAACTGACTGACTTCGGATAAAACGTCGTAAGAAAACTCTTACTTTACTTCGAATGCGACTTAATCGAATGGAATTAAATGACATACATACATATAAGTAAGTATGTACGATACTGTAAATCGATGCTATTTCACTCTGTGCTACTCTCTTCCATGAAACAAATAAAATTTTCATAGAACCACGTTATGTTAGTGTTTATGGGATATCGAATATGCTTTCTCATTAATTTGCAACAAATTTGCAATAAAGAAACACAAGTTCGGCATACTTTGGCAATATTCAGTTTCATCCGTATTGTATCTATTTTGCGTTTGATGCATTCGATTTTGATATTTTGATATACAGGGTGGTTGGTAATAACAATTTTCTTTTAATTCTTTTTTTTTTAATTTTTCTATCGAGACAACGATCTACAGTGAGATCCATTATAACATACTGCACGCGTACCAAGCGAAAATTCAAAGTCGATTTTCTTGAAAACAAAACCTCGAATGAAAAATTTTTATTCCATATTTTCGACTTCTTTTTTCGCGTAGAATCACCCCCTTTCCGCTTGTACCACCAGTTACCAACCACCCTGTATATTTTGCTTATAACTACACGATGTAATGCAAATCCGGGAAGATCGGATTAATCGATCCTGAAAAACTCAGTTAAAACCACGCCACCCATTTAGCAATATACATGCAGATAGATTATTGAACAATTTATTTGTCCGTATGTTTAAAAGATCCCAATTTTTGTCTTCGCTTCTTCCTACGTCGAATCTACTTTGAATGTGAATTCACTTCTGACGTATTCGACGTGTCTGAATACAAATCCAATATTCCATATTATCTATCTAACTGTATGATATAATGGAAATCCAGGAAGACTGGATTAATCCTGAAAAGCTCAGCTAGAACGATGCAATTAACAATATAGACGCAGGTAGGCTTCGCATGATAGAGCGTATTTACGATGCATATATTCATCGTACAGCGAGGAGAGTGCGTTGGAAGGGTGGTAGAATCCGCAACGAGAACGGAAGACAAGAGGACGCATCGAGGCCGACAAAACGAAATGTTTGGCCGGGAAAGAAGAAGCCGGCGGGTATAATGGATATCTTTATTATCGGATGGAGAAGGCAAAGCCGATGGCAGTCAGTCCAAAGTGGTCGTAGTATCGTCCCAACGACGACGTTCCGCTATGGCAGGCCAACAGAACTTCGGTCCAATTGGTCTACCCTCCCTCCCCGACATAAATATTGATGAAAACGATACATTTATACGCGAACGACAAGTCCGTCCGCGGAGAAAAAGCCGAGAGATTTATTGGGACGCGGCCTCGCGACGACAGCCATTTCTGCGCCGATCATACATCAAGCAGAGCCTCCAGGCCAATCTCCGATGGCGGAGAAGCCGATGCTCATGCGATTCCTGTTTCTAGACCGATCCACGTACGATTCGTTAGAGAGTGTCGTTTCGGGCAGATTTTTTAAATGCCCCCGCCAGACCAGATTCGATCGTTTATCGCTCTAACTTTCCTTTCTTCGGCATCGAGCTTTGTCCAACGATCCCCCGCTCCTACGAGCTTTGCTTTTTATCACGCGCTATATAACCCTCTTAAAGAACTAATGTCCTGTTAAAAAGTTCCAACTTTCGGCCGATTATTAGCCGTGCTGTTTGTATTCAGCTTGAGAAGAAACAAACGGATTCCTTTGGTCAGCATTGTAAAGAAGTATACCGATGAGATGGTGAACCGAAAAGACAATAACATTATACTAGTGCTGCTCTTAATAGAATCTATAACGATAACTAATTTTAGCTTCATGTATTGCTATTTATTGCGTTTACTCTATTGCGTTTTCTCAGTCATTTTTTGACTGTATCGTATTTTTTTAAAATTAAAAGATATCCCAAGCTTAAGAAAAATATAATGCCTTGTAACATTAAGTTTTACGTACTAGATCTAGAAACCTAAAACGTTAAGATCTTTTCAGTCTAGAATACTGCTAATTTTTTTTATGTCTTGACATTAAAACTGACTACAAGAAGTCAACTCAATAACCAAGAATTAATAGAAAATTAGTAAAAAGACTATTGAAACCTCTGGAAATATCTGTATATCAGTGAAAAAATTCGTTTCTAAATCTCTTATCTATTTGTCACGTTATTACCATGTATAAATTTTCAATCAACAAATAAATAACTATGCCATCGATTGTTGTAAATAAAACGAAAAAGAACTACCAAAAACAATCCGTAAAACATTGTGTAAACGTTTAATTACGATGATTAGTTATATCGTGTTAAATATCTTCTAATTAAAAAGATATTCGATTAAGCTGATGCAACGATTATAAAAAAAGACAAAACAAGTTGCCGATTGTGTTTAGGAACGCTCCTTTTCCTTCACTTGCGAGCATGTTTTGTAAGCATCATTAGAACCGGTTCCCTCGAACACGTGGCGTCGAATGAAACGTGCCAGGGAATTATTTAAGGCCTTAGTCTTGCTAATTTAATAGCAAGGAGTACCGCAAAAAGAATATTTAGAAAGGAAGAACGGTGCGAGTAGGATCAACCACTACACGCGTTAAATTTGATTTACGCGCATCGATGATGTATCAGTTTCGTATCACGACTGATAATCGTCAAGGATGATTAAAATCTCTATATTTAAATATATCATTTTACAACTACGTATATCGTGTCTCTGTCGCGTTTGGAAGCTCAAATTTTTTAACAAACAAACACATTTGTGATTTTACTTTCTATGAAAATAAATACAAATATTATTTGCCAACCTACCATCGATCGAAATCATAAATCTTATGAACAATGGTGCAACGTAACAATTGTCTATTGAAAACGAAAAACATGGTACTATTAAATTGCAAGTTTTGTGAAAGAAAAGTAAACTAAAAACAAATTTTTCATCTAACTTGAAAGACTGACAATTTTTTAATTATTAATAATTTATAAATGTATTGATAATTTCAAAAAATTTTGTAATTTCCCTTCAGAAATCTCTTTCAATATTTATATTGTAACAACGTATACTTTTTATCAGATGTAGCATTAACGTATAATTTACAATACCAATGCCATTATACACGTACATACATACATACATACATACACACATATGTATATTATAGATAAGTTTTGAACTACTGACGCGCCATCTTTCGTAAATATATCATTGATACCGATTACGATGCAACCGATCACCTCACCGAGAATGTTTTCTTACGTCGGGATCCCTGAACAAGCAAGGGACCAGCCCCCTTTATTGGATTTAGTCCCCTAATGATTTTGTCAAGCCAAGATGAAAAGAACCTGCCAACATTCCGCCGTGACTCGTTCTGCATTCGAATTTGGCGCTGTAACCACGCTTGGTTAACCGGCGGGGATCCCGTCGTAAATTACGCTTCACGGATCGTAACCCATCACCTAACGCAATTATCCGCGAGAAATAGTTGACAAGGAAATAATTTTCTTAATGTCATTTAATTTCAATCTTGTATCACAATTTTTTATTCACCACTACTCTTATGAATTACTTCCTATGATTTACAATTAATCATGCCATTTTTAACCTATTAACAAGGGAGACCGAGTTGACTCGTCATTCGAATCCAAATCTCTAGAAAATATCAACATTTTTATTGATAGGTCGTCGTATCGTTTCTATCAAAGAAAAATTGTATCGTATTTATATTTGTAAAAATTAAAATCGATATGATTGAAATTAATTTATATTTAATATATTTTCTACGACTATTTAATTTTGTTACTTATATTAATTCTGTCAACCCTATGATTATGGAGGTTACTGGTTAAGAAATGACCTGGTTAATAGGTTATGAGCTGTCATTTTTTCTATCTAAAAGTGATCAGAAAATACGCACACCTTAAATAAATTCTTTGAAAATAAATATTATTCTCTAGATTGTACAAAATAATTTTTTGTAAATTTTGACGATCATTTACAAAATTTTTACCCTGTAAGTTATATATTAAAAGATAAACATACTTTCTAAGAATAGCTGCACTTATGCTCAATTTGTAGCTAAACGAGGTAACTATGTTTATTTCAAAAGTAAGAGACACAATTTTTTATTATTAAGAAAATGTAGATAAATATTAATCAAGACATAAAGGTTCAATTATTTCCTCAAATACCGCACGTTATCGTATAGTATATAGAGTATCGAACATTGGATCTCTCGCTATTACGCGAAACTAATAAATCTTTCTCGCGATAGATACATACGTACCGTTCCTTTCTTATACAGCTACGTTCCCTCGTTCCAGGAACGGAACCCTCGATCATACACCATTAATTATCAACACAATGCATGAGGATTAAGTTTTTCTGAAGCGTGGACCGCCGAAAACGAACGTGCTCCAGGCGCATCTCCGCACGTCACCGGACGTCAACTTTAAATGGAAATGTCTTAATTATCAGAGCACGTAGCGGCCAACAAAAACATTATCCGCTTCTGAATCGTCCCACCGCGACGCTATATGTATGTCCGCGATGGTAAAGTAAGATTCTCATATGAAGAGAGGACGTTCGAATACTGGTGACATTTATTGATAGAGCTGAACGAGCATTGGCAACAATACGCAACAATAGATGAAAGATTGAACGAAAAATTCTCAATCAGCGACAATTTAATCTAGCGATTTTCAACCTTTCTTATTACATGCCACTAACCTAACTAAATTACTAACTAAACTAATTATTACAATTGTGCAGTACTCCAGAAAATATATTATGAATTATATTTGGTTCAAGACATCCACATTAGACAGTTAGTGTTTTGGTTGTTGTCATTTCTTTATTTGACAATTTCTGAGAAAAGAAGATCAATGGTCCTAACTAGATATGTACTTAGTTAGGTATTGCATGTCTTAAAAATTCTCGCGGCACTCCTGTGGTCCTCAATAGAAAATTACTTCACTCGCCAAATATTATGCAAAGCATTATGGTTTGAGCATTTTATATATTTTTTCATATATTTCATATGTGTGTTCTGTGCAATTTTGTACCTTCAAATTTCCTATAAATCTATAGAAATCCGCAGTCTACTTATTAATATTAAATAAAGAAGCAGACTCTAGGACATAATCATATTTTACTCAAATAAGAAATATTAATAGCTATTTTCACGTAATTGTATTTCACGATATAGAAATGGATGTATACATAGATGCGAAAAAGAAACAAGTAATAAATGTATAGCAAATATATACGTGAAAAAGACAAATTCCAGTGAACTTAAATTTTGTATAAAATTTATAAACGTGAAAGAAACTAATGAATTATAAGAATAAAGAATTGCAATCTTCGTATTATGGGGATTAATGGCCTCTAAGATAAATTTTAAAAATAACCTCTTTCAACTTCAATAGTAATTTTTAATTTCGTTTTTTCATAAATTTCATTAGGGAATCTCTATCCCCCAATTCCAATGTTCGTATAAAATATATTAATATATAAAATATATTAACAATATCGTATAAAATATATTTAAATATCGTTAAGCCGAATATACGTATGCAATATTAATTAAAACTATAAAATATTAATTCATCTAAATTATTAATAAATGTTCATAGATATGAAGTTCTACAGTATTTATATGTAGATTGCGGATTTTTGTGCATTTATGCAGAATTTGAAAATGCAAAAATGCACAGAATGTATATAATATACAAGAGTATATGATATACATATATATAGTAGTATAGTATATGTAGTATAGTAGTAACTTCCATTTCTTTGTGTTCATAAAAATATAAATTCGCATAGAAATCCACAATTTACTTATAACATGTAAACTGAACATAACAAAAATATTTACTCACAAATCATTCTGGCAAATCTGATAACTACATAGCCTTAACAATATATAAAATATCACTTCTCACAAACTTAAATTCGACGAAAAATGCTTATACTCATTAATGTCATTGCGGAAAACACTCGTCAATTGCGAATATTCACGGAATTGAATTACGCAATTGAATTACACGACTGAATTATAATATCGAATACAATAGCGTCATATTTTCGACCGAACGCGCGAAACTAAAATAACTGATCTGCGCATACGCATTCCATTTCGATATCTTCCCTTTTTTAAATCATTTTTAGTGATTGGTCAATTCATTTCAATACTTATGCGATTTATACGGAAAACATTGGCTGCGTTTTCAGAACGACAAGAATTAGCCAATGGTTGTTTCTACTTTTTGCGCAAGTGCAGCTAGCGCAGTCAATGCGAATAAACCTAATGTCGACCGACGTGGATAGACGAACAGCAAGTAGCACGACGTGCAAATTAATTCCGTGCAGAGTTAAACAGTCAAATTTATGGCTACTGATCTGTTCTATCGACTATATCGCATTAACATGTGACACAGAGGAAAATGATAACGGTTGAAGTCTGCGACCTGCAGCAAAAATGAATATGTTCTAAACGCTTGCAGCATCATCTTTGAATCAGCTGTCATAAGCAGACGATGCACAGGTAAAGTTTATAGTTTGATACTTCAGTTCCTAATTTTAATATTCTTTATCAATGAAAATACAATTTTTAATTATTCTTATAGAAATTTTAACATAAATGCTATGTACCTCGATTCGATATCTTTTAAATAAATATTTTAAGTATTCTGAACATTATAAATGTCTCACATTATATACCATTTACATATCTTATCTACATATCAATGTAATTTTTAAATTTATTACAGATACATTTGTTTTTAGTCTAGTTTATTTGTTTCTTAAATATTTCAGTATCTGATGCCATTTATTGGATTGTAAGGTCATGGAATTGACTGAAACTAGTGTACAGATAAGAGATTGTTCCATTGACTTTATTCCTGTTTACATTAAACAAGAGAATGATGAACATGAGACGGATTTTAATGATATTGAAATAATTAATGCAGCACAAAATTTTTGTTCTATTGAAATTAAAGAAAGCAAAGGATGTGGTACAATTAATAACAATGAAGAATCAAATATAAACAACAAAAGCAGTATACAAAATACAAATAATTTAAATAGTCCAAACTCAGCATTAAATATTACACAACAAAATGAAACCTGTAATATCAATGGTATTTTAAATAGTTCAGTGTATTTGCAAAATTTGGATTATGAAAATATAAATATAGAAATACAAAAACCAACGAATCAAATAGCTGAAGTTTTTATTAATCAAAATGAACAAATACAAACAACCAATTATAATGTTTCAACAGTTACAATACCAAGTGAACTATTAGGACTAAATCTTAATATAAAAAAGGAAAATGAATTAGATCAAGAAACAGTTTATAGTACAGAATGGTTGTGCAATGTAAATAATGAAACTGATCTTCGATTAAAAGTTTCAAAAAATACCAAGGATAGGATTCAAGAAGTTCCTACTGACATTGATGATACAATAACAATATTGAACAAACACAAAGATCAAACATTAGAGAATGTTAATAATATAAGAACCAAGGAATGTAAACCTGAAAGACCTAAAAGACAATTGAAAATAAGATCAAACTCGTTACAAGATTATAAAGAAAAGTTACGAAGAAAGGCAGAGTGCATGAGAGAGAAAAGGAAAAAATTATATGAACAAGAAAGTGAAGAACAGCGGCAACAGAGATTAGCAAAGGAGGCAGCGAAAAGACGAGAAATGAGAATGTATTATGAAACACCAGAGCAAAGAAGAAAAAGATTAGACGCAGAAGCTGCAAGGAAAAGAGAATACAGGATGTACAATGAAACACCTGAAGACAGAAGAAAAAGGTTAGATCGTGAAGCAGAAAGAAGAAGAATGAAAAGGCTTTCGCTATATGCTAGTGAAACTCCTGAACAAAGAAGAGAGAGATTAAATAGAGAATCAGCGAAGAGAAGAGAGGCTCGACTTAATCAATATGCTAAAGAAACACAAGAAGAAAGAAAAGAAAGATTAAAGAGAGATGCTTTGAGAGTTAGAGAAATGAGATTTACTAGATCTGCTATTGAAACAGAAGAGGAGCGCAAACAAAGGTTAGTAAAAGATGCTCTTCGAAAAAGGGAGGTAAGAATGCATGGACGTCATTCGGTGAATAATAATTTCACTGAACTTCAAACGGTTCGCAATTTTGAAGAATTAAACAATGTGCAGATAAAGGAGAATCCTGATAATAAATTGGGAGGTCATTACTTGAGTAACTGGATGATGTGGTTCCAAAATTCATTAGTCCAACCTGTTCATGTTGAAGAACAAATCATCAAATCTCAATCAGAAAGTAATGGATAAAAAATTTGTATAATAAATTTTTACTACTGTATATATTCTCTTTAAACATCTATACATGAAACATAAATCTCAATCATGTAAGATGATTTGTACATATTATTTATACAATATTTATGCTTGAAATATAATAGCAAAATATAACATATTCTATGGCTGCATCAACATAATATTTAGAATATACAACATATATAAATAATGGTTCTTATATACTGTATAATTTTATTTTTAATATTTATATACTTTACAATCAAGTACGATTATGTTATCATATATTGTTAAGAATGTAAAAACTTGTTATTTACTATATTTATTAATGTAAGATAAAATTCAATGACTAATGAATACTATAAACATTTGAAACGTTTAATATCATTAAACTTTGTATCGTAAAAATTACAAAGTATATTCAGAAGTTTTACTATTTCAAGAGATGTACAAAATATGATAAAATTATTGCATTGTTATTCTATTATTTAATATAAATAACAAAAAAGAATTTATTAATGTATCAAAATTGTAAAGAATTAGAATGATACATTTGTGTGAGATAAAAGAAATACATACTTCTTAACAGTGCCTTTTTGTTCACTGTTCTACAAAAGCAATTTCTAATGTGATTCAAACAATTTATACATATGTATATATCATTTAATTATGAATGAATGATTCTGACGAAAATGTGACTACTTCTTAAACTATACATACATTGTCATGCGACTTTCCTACAAGTTCCTTTATATGGAATAAAATAAGATAATATCGTTATCACAAAATTTTGTTTCATTAATAATCTTATTTTCCTTTTCTACTTTTCTTCTCTGTCTCTTATGTCTAAAATTTATTATTAATTAATGGTTGACCCAGCCAAATGGCTTCAATATCTGTCTTACTTATTACTGTATGAAAAAAGTTCTCAGGATAAAGTTACACTATTTCAAGGGTCACAAATAACAACAGAAATAGTTTTCTCTCATGATCATTTTTTTTACAAGGTTTGAAATCAATCAGTAATTCTTTAAATAAAAACATATATTTGTTTTTCGATATTCTTGCAGAGTATAGAAAGACAAATTTAACGACTTTCATTATCGTTCCCACTATTTAATCTTGAGATATTCGCATCAAAAATAGACATGTGTAATGTTTAATTGTTCAATAGACAAGTGGTAAAATTAAAAAATTCCAATTTCTCGGAATTTATTAATTTTTGCATGTTCAATTTATAACCCAAGGAATTAATTAATATTACTCTTATTGAAATATTCTTCCTACTTTCTTAGTTGTAAGCAAATTTCAAAAATCGTCCAATCCAAGAACAACGATACGCTATAACCATCTAGCAGTGAAAAGGTGGAACTAATCTCTTTATGATGAAATTAAAAAATCAAATTTCTCTGTCTATAAGGCGAATCCATCACCTGTTCAGAAATTAAATTAATGTTTTAATTCTCAGAAATCATCTTTGTCTAATATTATTCCGACTATCTACATAATTAATTAATTACATGTAATTAGTGTAAAGTGCTCTATTTGAACATATTTTTTGCATCGTGACACCATCTACCAGCGAGTTAGTAATACTAACAAGACGTACGATTTTTAACTAGCAGATGGACCACGTAGTTTACGATCCTTGGCTGTATGTGATGCCATAAACGCAGTGGTATATGGCGACTACATGAGCTTATAACCTATGTTATAAACTGAGTATTTTTAGAACAATCAAAATTAAATTGATATTTTAAAAAATAAGTTTGGATTATTCGATAAACATTTTAATATAATATCATTGATCGTAAAATTTTTTAAAATAAATAATGTGCGTTTACTATATAAAAAATAGATAAGAAAATAAGTGAATAAATATTGACATTTTTTCATAGTTAAATAAATAAAATTAATATATAATATATATAAATAAATATATAAATAAAAAAAATATATATATATATAAATAAAAAATGGGTTTAACAAAACAATATTTGAGATATGTACCAGGTGGGAATTTAAATATAATTGTTAGTTCTTCCTGTAATGTTGTTTTTGTAACATTGCAAGAACAAGAAGGTAGATTTGTAGCAGTTGGAGCATGCGAACATGTTTTTATATGGGATTTACGCCTTGGAGAAAAGGTAGATTGTAAATCATTTTTAATTTATGTTCTTACAATAGATCATATTATAATTGTCGAAATTTCTGATATTTCAGGTTCAGGTATTATCAGGTGAAAAAGTAAGTGTAACATACTTAGCTGCATCTCCTAATAAGCAACATATAGCAGTTGGTTATGCAGATGGTACTATAAAAACATTTGACTTAAAAACAGGAGAAAATACAAGTATATTTGTTGGTCATAGATCTGAAATTACAATTTTGATATATGATAGAGGAGGACATAGATTAGCATCAGGTTCAAAGGTAAAATAATTTAGTAGAAGAAGCAGAGCATAAAAGTGCATGAAATAATTTTCAATTACATGTTTTCAGGATACAGATATTATTCTTTGGGATATTGTAGCTGAGACCGGTATATGTAGATTAACTGGACATAAAGGTGTAATAACAAATTTAGCATTCATGAAAGATCACAATATTATTATTAGTAGTAGTAAAGATACATTTGTCAAATTTTGGGATTTAGATACTGAACATAATTTTAGAACTCTTGTTGGTCATAGAACAGAAGTAAATATAATTTTAAATATATATAACGATGGTTAATTTAGTTACATATTATATTGATAACAATACTTCTATCATTTAAGGTTTGGGGTTTAGTTTTAATTAAAGATGATCAATATTTAATAACTGGTTGCAATGATAATGAACTACGTATATGGCAAATATCTTTCACTGAAGGTGAAGCTGTAGACTTTGATGTTAATTTACATGACTTAACTCTCACTGATGATGCTGAAATCAGCAATGTGGTATGTTCTCTTTTGATTTAATAAATATTTATATTTAGAATATATTTATTAGATTAGTATTTAATGAAAATATATTGTATTAGAAACATCCTTTAAAATGCGAAAAAGTTGGAAGTATACTAAGAAGTGGTCATGGAAGAGTTGCGTCTCTCAATGTTGATGCTACTCATACAGTTATTGGATGTCATGGTTTGGACAATACCGTAGAATTATTTCAATTATTACCTGACACTAAAATAAAAGATAACATTCTTAAACGATTACGAAAAGAAAGGAAGAAAGCAGAGAAGTATGCAAAGACATTTTTGTAGTATATTTGTAAAAACAAATGTTTTTTAAATATACAAATATCTTTTTATGTGACATTTTTTTTTAATAGAAGTGAAAAAAGTGCAGAAACAAATTTCTCAGGAACACCAACTATAAAGGATGAACTCATACGCCTACCTTTTATCAAAGTATCTGCTAAAGCTAAAGGATTAAGTATAGTTATGGGTAGAAGCGGTGAACTTAGAGTAAGTTACTATAAAAATCATCTTCTAAAATAATTAAAAGTACTATCCAATCAATTTTTACATGTCATTATTTTAGGTATGTGTAGGATTAAATAATAATTCCATTGAATTATATTCCTTATTCACACAAGAAAAAAATGCTGAAGTGAAACATTTAAGATCAATAACAAATCATGGTCATCGCTCAGAGGTCCGTGCTGTTTGTTTTAGTTCTGATAATTTAGCTTTTGCAACAGCAGCTGGTGATTCTGTGAAATTATGGAATAGGTATGGAAATAAAATTGACATAGACTTGTAAAATGATTTAGCAATTTCATAATAATTTTTATGATTCTAGACCAACACTGGCGTGTTTAAGGACTGTACAATGTAATTATGCTTTAACAGCAACATTTGTACCAGGAGACAGACATTTAATTATAGGTTTAAAAGATGGTAAAATGCTAATTATTGATATCGCTTCGGGCGACATTTTAGAGGAAATTCCTGCACATTCTAAAGAACTTTGGAGTGTCACATTATTTCCTGATAAGGTAACTTAATAATGTTCTTCATTATTTATAGTAACTTCATAATGGTATATAATTTCATGATTATTTTATATATATATATTTATAGAAAGGAGTAGCTAGTGGTGGCGGAGATCAGACAGTAAAATTTTGGAATTTTGAACTTATTCAAGATCCTGATAGAGAAATAAAAGCGAAAGTTTTATCTGTTTTGCACTTAAAAACTTTAAAATTGGAAGATAGTGTATTATGTGTAAGAATAAGTCCCAATAGCAAATTTGTCGCAGTCGCATTACTTGATTCTACTGTAAAAGTCTTTTTCCTTGATACATTTAAGGTAATTACATGAAAATATGCATATAATTTCTATAGTATTAAACAATGTGTGATATATCTAAAAACTTTGATGTCATTTTAGTTTTTCATTTCCCTTTATGGGCATAAATTACCAGTTTTGTGTATGGATATATCAAGTGATTCAACACTTATTGCTACTGGTTCTGCTGACCGAAATATAAAAATTTGGGGTTTAGATTTTGGAGATTGCCATAAATCGATATTCGCTCATGATGACTCTGTATCAGGACTTTCATTCGTACCTAATACACATTATATTTTTACTTGTGGGAAGGATGGGAAAGTAAAACAATGGGATGCTGACAATTTTCAAAAAATTGTGACATTACAAGTAAATCTTTTTTTAAAATATTTAGAAATTGTATGCTAACAATTACAACATTAGACATTTTTCTATTTAGGGGCATGCAGGTACAGCATGGAACTGTGCTGTTTCACCAAATGGACTTTATGTTATTTCTTGTGGATCTGATAGAGTAGTTAGGCTGTATGAACGGACTTCAGAACCTTTAGTTCTCCAAGATGAAGAAGAAGAAGAACGAGAACGTCAAGAAAATGAATTAGCTACTGGAGAAACTACTCTTGTCCCAGGACAAAAACAACAATCTCTACCTTCAAGAAAAACAGTATCCAGTGAAAAGGGGGTAAATGTCAATAAATAAATTGAACATAAAAATTAATTCATTTAGGACATCATGTGTGATTCAATTTATATAATGTTTAGGCTGAATTGATATTAGAATGTTTAGATGTATCTAAAGAATACAATGAGCAATTATCGCAAGCAACAGCAGATAAACCACCTGCTATTCCTTTACAAATGCAGGCTTATAATTGTACAAATACAAAAGATTATCTATTAGAAATAATTAAACGAATTAGAGGAAGGTAAGAAATCTATATACAATGTGTATATATGTAGTATAAATATGATAAAAATAAAATACACATAATAAAGTAATTTTACAGTGATTTAGAAGAGACATTACTATTGTTACCATACTCAGCTGCTTGTGAAATTCTTAAAATGCTTCCTACATTATTACAATCAGATTATCACACGGAATTAATTACAAGACTAGCATTATGTTTAATTCAAGCTCACCATGGTCCAATTATAGCTACTCAAGAACTTTTACCTATCATAGAAACTGTGAAAACACTTGCGATTAAAAAAGTTTCTGAACTAAGGGTAAGAGCATTTTTATTTTATAAATTTTATTTAAGTAATTATCTAAAGAATATAAATTCAAAATTAATTCCTCTAGGATACAATTGGATTTAACTTGTATGGAATGATGCATATGCAACGAGTTATTGAAGAGAAAGAGGGAATACAGCTTTTTATAGATGCAACCCAAAGTAATAAACGTAAAAATAAAATTAGAAAAAATAAAGAAAAGGCATTAAAAAGAGCAATTATGTCGTTATGAAACGTTACTTAATTGCGATTAAAATATTTTGTAAATACTTTTTTAATAAATATTAAAATAATTATATATTTAACTGCGTTTATTATCACTACAATATTATTTTTAAGATAATACTTAACTAAAAATAAATTATAAGTTTTACTTCAGAAATAAATAATATAGTACATAACCGAGCAATAAAAATTTTATTAACATACAACATGTTCCATGTTATTATTTAAATAACTTTTGATTCTTTTTCTTATAATCTTTGGTGGTATTTTAACACTTTTATACGTATATATGTGATTCCTCATTTTGATAATTTTAACGACTCATATATTTTATTACACCTAATTTGCACACATAAGTCTGTCATAAATGATGCTATGTGAGCTTCTTTGTCTTTTTGTTTACCATTTTCAGATACAGTGACTAAAGTCATTCTAGGATCGGTATTGTACATGGCATATGTACATATATCCTAAAAGAAAATCAATTTGTATTAAAATATAAAATTTATCAAAAAGCGCTTCTATTAACATACTTTTACATTTTTATAATATATAATCTTATCCATAGCAAGAAGTTCCGTATGTCGTTCTTTAATTCGTTTTTGTATGTTATCTAAGTGAATTGATGGCTTTTGTACAAATACCTAAAAGGTAATATTTTTTTTAGAAAACAAAATTTAGTGAATATTAATACTGCTACAACGTATTACATTTATCTTTTTGCCAATCATTTATAATTTATATAGACTCACACTAGGACAACTAAGAACAACAGGGAATTGCTCAGAAGTATTTGGTTCTCTACGTGGATGTCTGTAACCCAGACCTGCATCTTCTACTCCCCTAGAGTCAAATATTATTAAGACCGCGAGGACGTCGTGTTTACGTTGAAAGCTTTGTATTCTAAAATAAAAATGTATATCAATACTCATTCAATAACTTTTAATTGAAATAATTAAAAATGTTTTACTTATGGTAGTAGTCCACATTTTGCTTGCTCATGATACTTCTCATTTCTCCTGGACTAGCCTGCTGACTTAAAGTAGTATGAAAATATAAAGAGCACTTAGCTAATATGCTACTACGTAGTTTCACTAACCATTGATACAATGCTGGTTGTTGATTTGCTTTTAAAAATGAGGCACTGAAACCCAGTTTCCATGACTAAAAATATGTTAATTAATTAAAAATATTTATCTTTTTCCTTCGTTATCTTATCTATATCACTTACCTCTTTACTTTGTAAAGTTCTCTCCCAAGCTGACATTCGTGTCTGTGCACCATACAGAGCCATTAATGTTGATAAAAATCTCCAATGTTGAAGTTCAACTTGTGCCTTTGTTAATTGCACTAATATTTCGCACTCTAAACTAATCAAAGCATGTCTTAATTTCAAGAAGAATAAATTATAACCACAATTTCCAGTTTTTAATTCTAATATTTTAGTTTGATTTGTACTTACGTTAAACTTGCTTTAATAGCAGTTAGTGCTAGATGTGAACAAGACAAGGAATGAATTTCTACTATTCCTTCAATGCATTGTAATAATTCCTGATATTTCATAGTCTTGCTATTGATACTCATATTGTACATTTTTTCATAACTGTAATAGAATAATATTATATGAGATATTTAACTACAAATTAAAGTAACAATATACTAACAAATCTATCAGTTGTATTTTCGCAGTAATATATTGACACAGTTGATTAGAAACCTCAGCAACTGTTGCACCAATTGAATTGGTTCCTCTAGTCATTTCCTCTACCCTTTTTAGATCAGATTTCAAAGATTCATATACTGTTCTTAATGAGTTCTAGAGAAACACGTAATAATAGATATTAATTAAATGTCATTATTTATTTTTATATTATATTAAAATAAAAATTAACATATTTACATCTTTCCGCAAAAATCCTTTATTTTTAGTATGAAGGAAACCTAGATCTGCATATGAATGTTCTGCTACTGCTATTTGTGGTAAATGCATAAGTAACATTCCCCATGGGCCCATTTGTGTTTGACGACATGATCCACGTTCCTTTTCCTGGAATTAATGATTAAATATGCATTTCTAAATTATTAGAAGATAGTAATTAGTTCTCAATTTAAAATTTTCTTAAGAATTAAATAAAAAATGTTGAATTTATATATCTAAATTTGTAGAATATTATCACAATTTCATTTATGGATTTGTATATTTCATCTTTCATATTCTGCAGTAATGTATGTTACGTTAATGTATGGAAACGTTAACACTAAAGTTTGTAAAAGCTATACATATTATATATATATTCAATTGTATTAAATCAGCCAGATTTTTATTTTACATTACTAGTAAATTTGTATATACTTTATAGTAATTACTTACAACTAATTCTTTAGCTTTGTCAGTACACAATTGAGCAACTTGAGCAAAAAACGTATTAAGAAATTCTTCTTCGTGATCCATTTCTTATCTGTTTTTATTATGATCACAACAAAATAACTTATGTTTATTTTCATTACTCATATTTCTAGAGGTTATGAAATCTTAAAATAGTGTACATTACACTAAACTGTCATTTCAATATGCACTGATTTATGATTGTGGTGACCTCTGAGTTGCACATGTATTTCTCAAATAAGCTAAATTCGCGCCAAAAATAAACCATTTAAATGGTCTTAAGAAGACAGGATGACATTATATTCAACAAAACATTAAGCCTATGTTTATATAGTATAAATTTCAAAATGCACTTTAAATATTTGTGACAACTAAACAACTATTCTTGTCTTAAATCATATATGTATGTGCATACATTGTTAAATTTAATATTTATTCATTTCTATAGAACCATCCCCTCTTTCTAACTTCATTTGTTGTTCAGCGACATCTGTCAGATTAATGTTTTCTAGGTGTATAATTCTAATGTTCAGGTCCTACAAATACATATATATTTCATGAAATAAATAGTAGTTTGAAAATTGTAACTCAAACTTTTGAGAATTTAATATGTTTAAATATTAATTCTTATAAAATACATGAGATACATAGTATATTTGTATCAAATATTTTCATTTGATGAGTGATCAATTTTCGAAACATTAAATATCCATCACGAATATTGTGTAAATTTCACAATATAGAATCTGCAACGTGAAACATTAGATAGTATAAGTATCCGTACTTCACCGTGCGTATGTTCCATGTACTGATAACGTGTTCAACACTAAAAAAGTTGAAGTTAAAACTCCTAGTATTATTATTATAAATTAAAAACAATGGGCTTTATTCGATCTCTATCAACAAGCGAGTATTTTTTATATATATGTGTAATAAACTGTTTTTTTTTATCTACAGTATTAAGTGAAAGTGAACCTATATATGATAGTAGATTTCAAATGATAATGACGTCTATGGTAAATATTTATAATTCAATTTATCTGTATTAAATAATATGAACTTACACGTATTAATGTTTCTAATAAATACTAGAGACCTGAAGATGCAATGTCACCACAAACCAAGGATAACCTTGGTTTTATACATGCATTTATAGCTTCTTTGTCTGTCATCGTTGTTTCTGAATTGGGCGACAAAACTTTCTTTATCGCTGCTATTATGGCAATGAAACATCCAAGATTGACAGTTTTTATAGGAGCAATTAGTGCACTGGCTTTGATGACTCTCCTTTCAGGTATTGTTATATGTAAAAGTTTGATTAGACAACTTTTTCTATTATCCAATAATATCTAGGACCTACTTTAAATATGAGTGTGGCATTTGAAAATTGTTACAAAAATTCATATAACTAAATATTCCATGTAATTTTATCTATGATATATAATGAAGTTTGCATTCTGTTATCCGATATCTGATTACCTGTATAAAAGATACCCAAAACATTTTTACATTTTAGCACATGATTACACAGTATGTTTTGATAATCTTGTTACTTCTCTTGTAACTTTAAGTATTATATGGATTTGTAATAAACCCAATTCAATCCTGAACTTAAGTATTTTAATATTATTAATAGGTTTTATCTAGATTGCAGATTTTATTTATTTTCCAAGTAAAGAGACAAGAAATTCAAATTCAAAGAGCAAATAGATTTTACAATAAGATTTCCATACTCAATCTACTAATTTTAACATTTTTTACATATTTGATTGGAATGTGGTAGAACACCATAATATAAAAGCTATATACAGTATAACACATTTACTAGAATTGTTTTTAGTAGTATATTCAACAATATTATGATATTTATAAAATAATCAAAACATTATATGTATATTATATAATAGTTGTCTTTCTTTCTGATCTTCAGTCATTTTTGGATATGCTGCAACCATAATTCCTAGTGTTTATACATACTACATTTCTACTGCACTTTTTGCTTTATTTGGTTTGAAAATGCTACGGGATGGTTATAAGATGTCTGCAACTGAGGCACAAGAAGAATTAGAAGAAGTGCAATCTGATTTAAGGAAACGAGAAGATGAGGTACCAATATTAAAAATATAAATAGCTATAAGCAATTTTCATTAGATTTTATAGAATAATTGTTTTGAAACTATTCCTTTAACGTTTTTGCAGGAATTAAATAATTTTTAAATATCATCACTTTCAGTATGAAAAGGAAACTGCAAGCACTTTAGTACAAGATCCAGAAACTGGTGTTATAAGAAAAGCAACAAAAATTAGTGCACTGGTGCTCCTCTCTAGGATATTCCTTCAAGCATTTACATTAACATTTCTTGCAGAATGGGGTGATCGCTCACAGCTTACAACTATTATACTTGCAGCAAGAGAGGTGACATTTATATTTAATATTTGGCTTTATAACATGTATAGAACAATGTTGAACCCTAATTATAAAGAAAGAAAAATTTATTATTTCTAGAATGTTTATGGAGTTGTAATAGGTGGAATATTAGGACATTCATTTTGTACAGGATTAGCAGTATTAGGGGGGAGGATGATAGCTCAGAGAATTTCAGTACGAACAGGTAAAGTATACTTTTCTATATTAAAAAATAGATAATATTTCTACTTGTATAGGTTATATACGTATATGTAAATCACTAAATATTAATGATACTGTAATAGAATTTAAAAGGAATAACAAATTGGGACTATTTTTATTATTTATAGTGACCATAATTGGTGGATTGGTATTTCTACTATTTGCTTTAACAGCACTTTTTATCACACCTACGGAAGATGTATGAAAACAGTATACAGTGTTTATATACCTATATGTCATAAAATATATTTTGCTATGAGATAATGTACATATTTTCCATATTTGTGTACAGATTGTGTGATGAGATAGTAAAAATCATAATATACACTACATTTTTACCTAAAAAGTACTTATGTATATAATTTGTACATTATGCTTGAAATTATATTGATATAAATAATTACTCATGTGAATAAAATTGTTGTAAGATTGTTGTAAGAAATGATACGACATATCAAGCACTAAACAACGGTGTATAGTGTAAAAATAATAAGTAGTATTATTATAAGCTATTTTATTGAATACTTTAATTTAGAATATATACACACTCTACTTACACTACATAAATTCTTCCAGAAATTTTTGTAGATATATTAAGTTACTATTATTTTATAATAATTATTATTATCATTATTTCGCTAATACTATGTTCTTTTATTATGAAAAATTAACGTATTAAATCTACATTCGTATACCGGGATTATAAATATGAAGAAACATGCTTCTTATGTGTAGTACTATTAAGTTTTAATTAATTAAATAACAAAGACATGTAATATTTCTTTTATAAATATAGATCAACGATATACATTAATGAGTGGATTTATTTTAAAAGAAATAACGAAATATAAATCGATTCTGTGTAAAATCAGTCTAAAGAGAGCATAATACTAGCTTCTTATAGCTTAATTATCTTTCCCAAATGTTGATAAATACGAGTACTATAACATGTTAGCAATTATTTTAAGAGTTGTAACACATAAACTCCTGATAATTAGCATTATAACACATATGTAGTTACTGAGAAAATCAAGACATAAATGCTACAGTTAATGTTGCACTGAATAGCGTAACATTACGTACATTAGGTACGACGATTATTCTTTCTGGTCTATGTACTATTTACTTCATATTGTATTGTGTGTATTATTGGTTCTTAATCCAGTTATTTAAGCACTGCAACCCTGTAAAATAGAATTTATCTGTTCATATAGATAATGCACATAATAAAATATATATCATTAATATTTTCTTTATATAAAATTAATTTAAAGACGTAAATCAGAAAGAATATTTTTAATCGCTTTAATTCCGAATTCTACTTTATGAATCATGATTGTTATATACAATATACAGGATGTATAAAGAAAATATTTAAAAATATATGAACTCATTGAGAGCTCATTGAGAGGAGTTATCAGAAACATCAAAATCAATTTTAGTACAAAATGTAATTTTGTATTTACTAGTATTTAGTAATATAAATGAATCTCTTAAAAACACATTAAATGTAAATGAAAGAATTAAGAATTTTTGAAAGCCCAACAAAGAAAAGTTTAAAGAAAAACTGTATTGTAACATAAAATCGTAATATTAATAAAGAAACTATTAAAATACTAATATTTATTTTCATTTCTAAAAATATGTTCAATGTGTTCTATACATTCACATCTGTGAATCATAAGCCAATGTATATTTTAAAGTATTTACATTTTGTATTATTTTTATTCATTGCTATGATTTCATTATATTATTTATTACGAATAAGTAACCTCATGAAAGGATACAAAATTACATTTTAGGCCAAAAAATTCTTTCTTTATATATCTTCCTTAAGTCTCAAAACCATTTTCACTAAACACTCTGTATATTTTATTTTATATTCTTGAAATGCAAGCTAAAATTTTTAATAAATTCTTAAACTATTATTCATATGTAATTCCTTCTTTCTTACTTAGTAAGAATTAATAAGAGTTAATTCATGTTGGACTTGGCTGGTTAGTAGTTCTACATTGTGCTTCAGATAATCGAAGTTTTTCGAGCCTATGCAATGGATCCATTAGGCTTTTTTCTTCCGAACTAGCGGATTCGGCTATTTCTGAAGCAAATTATTTACGTAAAGTAATAATAAGTAATTTTATTAGTATTTCACATTATAAGTATTTACCTGTTGAGTACTGGTTATTAGTTTGTGTTATAAGATTTTGATTTTTTCGTGCTTGATCAATATCTCTTAATCCTTGCTCTATAAAGTCTTGAAAGAATTGATGAGATTTTACCAAGAAAGGTTGTACATCCGCTTCAGGATATTGAAGTTTAAAATCGTAAAGCTGCATTAAACCCTGTACAAAATAAGTATACTTATTAAGTATAAGTATCAAAACATTAGCTACTAGATAATTGAAATATATTATCTAGTTATCCATTAAAAAATAAGTATATTATTTATCGATATACACACTTCTTTTGTATGTTCTTTAGATCCAATCTTTTTAAATATTTCTGACAACTGTTGATGCGTAAATTTCGACAAATGTTCTTGAGCTTTTCCCGCACCGCTGGATTTTAGAGCACTTTTGGGGTTGCTATTAATTTCATCTGGCTTAAATGTCTATTAAACATTATTATCAGAAATTAAAATTTTATGTATTTTATAAGATTCAATATCTCATAATATCTAATTTACTAACCGCAATTAACCTAATAAGATAATTCTGTAATTCTGATTCATTTGTATTATTTATTCGTGTTAAGTGACTGAGTATGGTACTGCCTTTTACACGGGTCATGCTATGAAGAATTGTCTTAATTGTACGTAATGGAGTATCAGATTTTCGTTTTTTCCACCATATACTTGGGTAATCCTGTAAAATATACATATTTAAAAAGAAGAAAAAAGAATCTTTATTATAGATGGCACATATAAAATGTTTACAGCAAAAAAACTGTTACCTTAAGGAACCGATGTACTTCTAAAAGAATAGTGTCATAATCTAAATCTGCAGCCCAATTAGGGATTGTTTTCACTATCTTCCATAAACACTTCATTACTAGTTCCTCATATTTGGATGGAGCAGCAGATTCAGCACATCCATGAAGTAATTTTATTAAAACACTTAGCATTAAAAAAAATGAATGAATTAGTTATATTTAATACTTTAGTAAGGATATTTTAAATATATGTATAACAACTGTCATCGATACTATTATCAACGTCAACATACATTACTAAATAAAATTTTTAAAATTATTACCATATAATAGTAGTATGATTTGAGTTGTCTATTATTTTACAAACAATGTTGTTAATAACGCGATAATATGCTTCTGCCTGGTGTAAATGATTTAGTTTGTTCTCTGCTAATAAGCTGATCATTTGATCCACAAGTTCTTTCAGATGTATTAATGGAACGTTCTTTCCAAGAATCCCAGTATCGTAAAACTGTAGATAGTTCCACAATAAATGCAATGTATATCGTTACTATCTTATATGTATTATATAATTAATTCTTACCGCTAATAAAACCATAAATGTATTTCTAAACCCTTTAGATATATCTGCACCTCCTTGTTGTAAAGGATAAGTTTGCAAAAGTTTTAATTGCATATTTATCGAACCAATAAATTTATCTTCCTTAGATTGTAAACTCAAAATTTGATGAGATTTTATCAGCTACAAAATAATTAAAAATTACAAATATAATATATATAACTTAATACACAAACATGTATATTCTAAATACGGACATTATCGATGCTGTTCATTGATTGTATTGCAACAGCCAAATCTAAACTAGCCATTGCAAGAATTTTACGTTCAAGACTTTCCTCTTTGCTAGTATTACCAGTACCCAGCTGCTGCTGCGTCATTGATGCAGATTTTGATACTAATAATTTTGGAGGAGACATAGGAATAACTCTACAAAAATTTTTTTAATTAATATCTAACATTTCAAACAAGTCACTTTGATAGCTTCTATATTAGATCTAACTTTATACAAAAACATGAAACAAAGAAAATTATTAAATATGCCTTCTATTACTAATAATTAGAAAATGTAACAAGAGATGATAATAATTACTTACGGTACTTTATGTATATTCATTGCGTTTGTTGTGGGATTTTCATTTAGATCTGTTAAATCAATTTCTACCAGAACAGGATTACTATACTTTACAGGTGCATTTAATTCAATTCTTTGTAAAAAGTCCATGTCAAGTCCAAATGGACCTGAAACTTTTGGTTGTGTCGAAGTTGGAGAATTTCTAAAAATTAAAATTATGTAAAAATTGTGTAAAATACTAATGTAATACTACATTTACTCTACTTATTGCAGTATTTACTACATATAAATCTAATCTATATAGGACATTACTCTTAGATTGTTTTATTACTTTAACAACATTGAACCAGTTTCAAACCACAAAATTTATTCTAATGTATATTATCTTTTATAAAATTGATATGATCATTATGATCAAAAATATGTATATGCAATAGTGATCTCAAATAAACTTATACTACTACGTTGAAAATAAAATAACCAACTAAACATGCGATTGCTTGTTATTTCCCATATACCCGCCACCATACATATACAGCACACTAAAAACAAATCACAAGAAGCACAAACGTTTTAATATTATCTTCATCATGATTTGGAGATGAAATGTTTGAAAGAGGTTCATTAGTTTCATAAGAGTCTGTTGGTACATTTGTAGTCTCTGTTACATGTGGCCTGGAAATATTAAAAGCAGATTCGTACAAACAAAAATAATTAACAAAAAAGAAATAATAAGATATAGTTACAAAAAATGTATAGTATTAAAGATGTTTTGTTTAATTATATTAGCAATTTAATAATAATATCAAAAGGAATGGCATTAAATATCTGTGATATAATTAATGTCACGACATAAAAATTATAATACATAAAATAAATGCTTTTATATGGAAATGTTGTTAAAAATAAGTTTTAATGTGCAGAAATATATATAAAACTATTGCATTACACTTACAGTTCATTAGATTGAGGTGGTACAGGTGGCTGTGGTGATTCAGGTATTTCATCATTTTCTTCTTCATATTCTTCATTAGAACTTTTAACATCTTCATTAGAAGGAATAGGTGTTGCATTTGAAGGTGTTGAAAGTCTATTGGCAGAAGCTAATTTTACTGGGTAATTTTTAGCAGCTCTTTTAATACGCTCATCCAATAATGATTGATCTTTTTCAGATATCTAAAAATCAATAAATTAGTGAAACATCATAATTATACAAAAACAATTATAAAATCATTACCTGACCAATAAGTTTGTATATTCGTTCCCCTTGAAGAAAATATGCTTGAACAATGCAATTTAAAGCAGCATTTCGAACAGAATTATCACGATCTGCTATTTGTTTGGCAATTTCTTTTAGTGCCACAGATGTAGATGGTTGGCAAACTGACAATCCATAATTTTCAATAAGAGAACCAAGTTGATCTAAGCATTCTAAAAGTAGAACAATTATTTAGCATTTGCTAATCACGATTTCTATATTTTTTAATTATTTTATTTACCTGTTCTCTGCCGAGCATTTTTAGATTTTAAACCTTCCATTACATAAGAAAATAATTTACTCACTGGATACACCAATGCTATTTGTTTAAATAATGCACGAACTCCATTACGCACTGCATCTTTTGGATCGCCAATCTGGACAAATATGTGTGTATATATTGATACAAGTAAAATATATGTTGAGAGAAACAACTATTAAAACAATAATATTGCTGATATAGCAAAGTATGAAGTAATTTACTTTGATAATGAGATATGGAATAAACGATGCGGCCTCATTTTCCAACATATGATACTGGTTTTCTATTAATAAATCAAATACCATCCTCAAATACTCTAAACCTTTTAATAGTACTGAAGGATTAGTGTCAAAAAATCGTAGCGTCAACCACTTGAGAATAAGGTCTAAATTCGATACCAATGCTTTACTATTATCGGGCAAATCCTAAAAATAATAAAAATATTGAAATGACAAACACTAAAAACACTACAGTAGAATATTAGTATTTACAAAAATAAATAAATACAAGATTTTGATATGTTAAATGCTTAAAATAATTACCTCGGTTAATGCCTCAATTGCTTTAAGATGATATCGAAAATCAGAATGAAACATATTGGCTAATAAAGTTTTATTTACGTTTGCAGCGGTCATAAGTTCTTTTAAAAGTTCAACAAATTCTTCCCTTGGTGTCGTAAAATTCCATTTTAAGACTTTTAACTTTTGTTCGTCGATCACTCTTTGATGTTTCAAATTATTAGTAGCCAATAAAGGACTTGTATCCACATCATCATCTTTTTTACGAGCACTACCAGGTTTTGATGTTGGTTGTTTTTGATTAGGTTTTACTACTGCTTTTGCAGCTTTCAAAGCTCCAGCACTTTTAACAGTTTTCTGATTTTCCTTTGGTGCTTGTTTTTTCGGTAGAGGTTTTATAGGCAAATTCGGTCGAGATTTATCTAATGCAGTAAGTACCACTGTTCGTGATCCAGGTTTCAGTTTTTCTGTATTTCTAGCCATTACTTCATAAGAAAGATGAATCATAAATCCTAAAACTGCTTCTTGAGCATTTTTTCGCACATCGGAATTACGATCCTCTAAATTATTGTACAAATACGGAAGACATACAAGGAGTTCTTCTTTTGGTATTTGTTTTGTAGGAATCAATGATAATTTTTGTGCTAACCAACCCCAAACCTCAGCTCTAAGTAGTGGTGACCCAGATTTCAAAGCATCTCCAATCATTTCACCATCAAAAAATTCTTTATAACCACATTGATCTCCCCATGTATTTATGCAAGAAATAGCTGCAGTTCTAATCCAATTTTTGTTATCACCTAAACATTGTATAAAGCCGGGGAAAAGGACTCGAATATGTTGTTTTGCTGGAGGACCCATTGCAACAGCTAAAGCTTGACATATCCCTAAAGTTGACTGAGCTATTTTACTATTGCTATCAACTAATCGTAGTGCCAAACCTTGTGGTAAATCACCAATAGAACCTTTTATAAATTTTGCCTCAGATATAATGGCATTTATTTTTTGTAAACCTTCATTTCGTACCTAATTTAAACAAATTTAATTTAGATTATCAAATAATTGCACATCTTAAAGTATAATGCTAACCTTCCAATTTTTATCAGATAGTTCATTAAGAAGACCTTCTGTAATTTGATTACTAATATCAACACGTGGAATAAGATTATTAATATCAGTTTCACTATTACTACTAGATTTTTTGTCCATTTCTACATCTTCATCATCATCGCTTGTTTTATCCTTTTTGCTCTTTATCCCACGAATTGGGACAGGTGGTGACTCACCATTGTGCTATTAAATAATAACTTATATTAACATAATATTATCATTATTACAAACATAAAGTTTAATTTATATAAAGTATTATCAAAGACATATATTTCGAAACAATAATTTACTACAACAGTACTAAAATTACCTTTTCACACTCTTGTTCAATTTGTTGACGTAAAGCTGGTTTCTCATTCTCAAAAAACATAAGTAGTGGTTTACCCATAAATAAATATAATGTACCTAATAATGTAATAGCTGAAGTACGAACACCAGGATTTGTGGCGGCAACTGCCTTTTTTATATTTTCCATTAAGGATTTAACATTGATACTAAAACATATTTATTATAAGTTATACATGTATACATTAACCACAGTACATTATTTAGAATAGAATGTTATATTAAATAAATTATTACTTACACACATCCAAATTCTATAAGACCCCTACATAATAACGCTAATGTTTCTTGCTGAACTTTAGGATTTTTTTGATTAAAAGCAAATGCTACTATTTCTTGTGCCACATATTCCAAACTTGTTGCTTCTGCTATTACTAAAAGAGTTTCGCCGGCAACTGCGCTATTTTTCGCGTCACCTAATTTTTCAGCTATGTCCATGACACAATATTCACAAACAGTACTGGAAGGAAATACAATTATACTACGTATATGACTTACTATATACCTTTAAAATTAAACGTGGATTATCTTACGTTGAAAACGGAAAATTTTCTGCCAAAAACTTTACTATTTCTAATCGCAATTTTAGAACTTGGAAATTTGTATCTTTGAAACCTGGTTTCTTTGCTAAGGTTCGTACAATCACTTGTATAGGTATTTCCATTGGATCTATTTGCTTTACAAACTAAAATAACACATTGTTTGTCACTTAACATCTAGTATAATATTAGTACTTTACTTATGATTAAAAACAGATGTAAATGTTTCAATTACCTCCAAAAGTTGCTCAACTGCAGCTAACCGAGTCTTCCAATTGCTGTCAACAAGACCACTAAGGATATCAGCTGGTAACATTTGAATAGCCATTTCTTCTATCTCTTCAACACTATAATTTTTTTCTATTTGAAGTTTTGTACCAGATGACTTTTTAGAAACAGCTATAATAAATAATAAAGATTAGATAACTAGATCAAGCAACGGTAAAATTATTAGAATAATAAACTTTAAGAATTATGTATGATTACCTAAATTAGTTAAAGAAGCAGATGGTTTCTTAGAAGGAAGCTTTTTAGTTGTACTAGTATTAGGTCTTTTTGTCGTTTTCGAGTCTAGCTCTTTAGCTTTTGCTGTTGATTCAATTTTACTTGGAGCAGTATTTGGTCTTTCTACTACTTTTGGTGCACTAGGAACTTTAACATGAATTACAGCTTTGTCCGCGCATTCTTTTATCTAGCAAGATGGAAAAAAAATATATATAACATTATAATGGATATAATTAACAATTTTTGACCTTAAATACCTTAGTCATTTTCAAATTATCTATATCCGTAAGAAATGGCATCATAGATTTTTCACCAATTAATTTCATAGCTGTGCCAAGAGCTTCTGCAGAACTATCTCGAACAGTTGGATCTAAAACAAATGATTTTGGTGGTAATAATATTAACAAATGTATGTTAATACATGTATATATATTAGTACATAGTACAATGTATCTCAAAATATACCTGGTTCATTTAAGGTTTTCAAAAGTACACCAGTATAAGCCTTTAATAGCTTTTTATTTAAAGTTGGTGGTGGAGTATGTGAAAAACATCTTGCTAAATAAGCAGCCGTTTCTGCTTTTACTGCAGGATTTTTGTTCTCTAATGCAGCAAGTGTATCTTCTAGTATAAGATCAATAGAAACCTAATGTATGCATAAAACATTATTTGCATATTTATAAGGTGCATATTATTCTTTTATAAATTTTATTATATATTATTTAAACATTGGATTAAATCTACAGTAAAAAGATGTTAAAACTGTGTACATATAAATAAATATAATAATAAATATATATAGTTAACAATTATTTATACTTCATTTATACTTACACTAAGAAAAATAGCATCTGCAGCTTCTCTAAGTGCTTGCACAACGTTTTGCTTTTTTTCACGAAACTTTTCCAAAATTGATGACAAACACGCAGTTGCATAAGGTTGAAATCGTTTTTTTAGACCACCTGCTAATCCTGCCAAACATTTTCCAGCCAATGCAACCACTAATACGTTAGTATCTTTGGATATGATCTGTTTATAATATTTGAAAAATAAATAAAGTAGAAATGATTGAAATATGTAGTAGCAGAGAGACTCATACCTTTTTCAAAGCTCTTACAACATCTCCATAATCACCATTTTCCAATTTAGGATTTTTTACGAGAGCATCTAAGGCTTCTAAGGCTTCTTTCCGTTCTTGCCATTTTTTAGCTTCAAGCTTTTCATAAAAATCTTTTGGAAGTTTAGAAAGTATATCAACAGGTTCCAACAATTCATAAGGATCAATGTCAGGAGCAGAAACGCTATCACCATCATCTTTGCCCTCTTAAATACAATACAAATCTTTTATTATGAATAGGAACAGTAAAATTACAATATATAATTTTAAAACCATTTACCTTCACCGATATCACTTGTAGAATCTGTAATACATATCGCCTTAGGCTTTTGCGATTTCAAAAATCGAGTAGGAGCGACTTTTTCTTCTTTTAAATTATTAAACTCTGCCTCCAATTCCGTAATTTGTACTGGTTTTAATGTATTCAACTGTTGTTTTAAAGGAGCTCCTATCCATCTAGATATTACAAAATAAAATTAGAAATAGAACTTTTGTTAAAACATTTTCATTAGACAGTAATATGTAATGTTCACATAAATAAAATTAAGACAATACCTGTAAATTTCAATAACCATGAATTTTCCTTCATCTCTGACAGTTTTGTCTCTATCTTCAAGAAAACCAGGAATCTTCTTCATTAAAGGCTTTATATTAATTACTTTTGGTCCAAATTGTCTACAAGTTTAAGAATTTAGTAGTTACATACTGAGATAATAATATATATTGAACAACAATTTTCTTGATACCTGGCTATTACAGTCAATATATACAATAATAAATAATACAAATAATATGTAATTACCTTAAAGCCAATGTTAAAGTAGAAATACATGCAGCAACAATTTTTGGATTTTTTGCTTCTGTTCCTTTTAATAACTCTTCCTGAACAGCTTCATGTTTCTCGATTTCTATATACATCAGTGTTATTTGTACTGCTAACTCTTTTGTTTTAGCTTTAGGTGCAGCAATACATTTAGTAACTATTCCATTCATAACTTCACCAACAGTTCTATAAAATTACAAGTATATAATTTTGTTAAGTTTATCAATGTATGTTAAAAAAACATACATTATACATATTAATAAACTTTATCACCACAAAGATGATAGTAAATTATTTTAATAGATTAATACATTTATTATAATACACAATACTCACTTCCCTGCTACCGCAGCATTTTCTATAAAAGCTAATGCTGCTTCCAATCCTTTTTCTTGAGCAACTGCATTACTGTCTACCACAAACTTTTTAATAAATCCTAAAAACTTGTTCCACTCTGGAGATTTTTCATCATCGATACATTGGAATGTATTCACACATTCTTTATATCCATGCAAACGAGCTCTCCATAACTAAATAATATTAACGAGTAGAAATATTTAAAAAGTCATATTTTTTAAACTAAATGTTAAAGGTTATAGCAAGAAAGGAACATATGTATATATTACCTTATGCACACATCTTTCTTCTAGTGGTAATTTGATATATTCTGTGTCTTGTTCCATGTTTCAAAATCTATAAAGATAATAATTAAAATGTTTTAATTTTTGTTTCATGTTATATTTATTTCCATTTTATTAAACATATGGTTTACCAAAAACTTTAATAGCAAGGTTTAATTCCCAATAAGTATTGCATTATCTTTTTTTTACAAAGGAGTTCTTTATAAACTAAATACAACTGTCTGCACAATTTATAGAAAATATGTAGTACATTAGACCATATTTTGATTAAGTATGACATTTAATTACAGAAACCAGAGCAAAACATATATTATG
Organism: Bombus impatiens; assembly: GCF_000188095.3. Taxonomy (NCBI): domain Eukaryota; kingdom Metazoa; phylum Arthropoda; class Insecta; order Hymenoptera; family Apidae; genus Bombus; species Bombus impatiens. The sequence continues at coordinate 682,026 of NT_176533.1, read as the reverse complement.
AATATGAATATAATCAATATGTGAAACATTAAATTTATAAAATTTATAAGATATGAAATACATTCATATGTTCATTGGAAGCTGCAATTTTTGCTAACATTTACATAATTTTCGAAGATATTTTATTTCTAGTTATGAGTAGGAGAATAAATTTTTAAAATAAACATGTTATAATAAAAATGTAAACTAGATGGATTGAATTTTCAAATCTTAAAAGTAACATATGAAATAAAAGATTAGAAATTATAATTCTCTAGTTGTAATTATAATTGGTATAAAAATGATGTATATTAAATGATTTGTAGAAAAATTAAAATTATAATTTGAAGATGATATTTATTGCATATAAATTTATTGCACAATGATATATTTTAGTACTAACGATTTACATGTTTCGTATATAACGGAATAAATATTAATTTCTCACTGCGTACGTTTTTTGGTAGAAGAAACAAAACAATATAATAAATGTTGTACTATGACAGGAGAGATTTCAGATATCAGGACATAATACTCGTAAGGATTCGTCATTAAAAATTCGAACCTACCTTACAAAACGAAGATATAGGAGAATATCTTTTGACAGGAGAATCAACGTTCTTAGAAAAATCGTCGGTTCAGTTTATTCGAAATATTCACGTAACCAGACTGTAAGGCCTATGATGACCTTTCAGCGGCTGTTGAGTCTTTTACATTTAATTTTCAAATATAAATTCTCTGTTCTGTACAACCGTCAAGCTGAACGCAAACAAAAAGACAACTATGTATATCTTTCGAAACTATGAATTTCTGAACCCGGTCAATGTTGCAGTTTACTACTTCTGTCGATAGATGGTACTAAAAGCCAATTTCTTTTGTTCTCAATTTTATGCTTCATTTCATTAACTTCATTTACTCATTTCACAAATTTTTCATAATTTTATGTATTCATTTTTATCTCTAATTGATATATCTTTACATAATATTGTTTAACTTTATTAAAACCAATTATTAATCTTTTAATATTTCTGTTCCTAATTTAAAAGTTTATAGGACAGCAGTTCTTAAATATTTTCCATTTGCGATCCCATCTTGTCCGGGAAAATTTTACATGACTCTAGTTATATACATAAAAAAGTATATAAAATAAATACACAAACAAAACGTTAATCGGTAATAAATAAAAGAAGTTTAATTCTAAACAATTCTTTATTATATTTATAATTTTCTTACTTATTGTTACTTCGTAGGACAAACCCAAAGCATATTGTTGACATAAATATGCTTCTTTATTTTTTGTATAAAGAATTAAATCAATATTGTGATTTTACAATCGTCAATGACGAAGATGTCGTTTTGCAATAGATATGTAGTATAAAATCTTATAAGTGTGTTTAAGACTATTTTAGAAGTTGTTGGAAATTCTGTCTCAAATCTAAACAAAAACCGGTTTGAACGATATTTTAAAATGCTTAGTGAATTCTTTGTGATCCTTTAGTAACAAATGATTGACATTTTTCATTTCATTGGTGTTGCAAAAATTTTTAACATGACCTACTAGAAACTCAATTATTTTTACTATGGGCTACTACCTACTCCGAGATTATTTACAATGGTACGATTGCGTTTCTGCGGAAGTTTCAAAACTGCTTTACAACTAAAAAAAAGCATGTATGTATTTTTATAATTATGCTTTATTAATAAAATATAATATCAAAAATATAACAATACAAAAAATAAAAACTACTATTTATATTTCTTCATTTTATGATATCTTGAAAAACAATCCCCAAGGTGCATTCTTGGTTTATCAGGGCAAGTATTGCAGTATTCACTCGTTTCATGTCTTTCACCTTTCTTCTGTCTGTTGGAGCAAACAATACAATCTCTTTTTTTGCCTCTACGCATTTCATGAAGTTTCCCGTTTAATCTAATTTCAGAAGATGATGTAGAAGCTCTAGATCTTTCTTGTCGAAAATTATTAATCAGTTGGTCGATTAATAGTTTAACATATTTCAAATGTGTTAATGGTTTCTCATTTTGTTTTTTTTTCACAATTTTATATATGATATATGAATTAATTACACACACCTCCATGCCCCAAAAAAACATTTTTCTCCACCACTTAAGAGACTTTCTCAAAAAACAATAAGTAGATGTATATTGATTAGTTTGATTTATGCTGCTCATAGAATTTGTGTAGCTGACAACTACATTAGGCTTTCTAATGTTTACTTCTTTACCTCCTTGCAGAATTCTTTTTGAATCTATCATTCCAGCATCATTCCAAGTACTCAAGAGTGACATAATTCTCTTGTCTTTCCAGGCTAAGAACATGATTTTTCTTTTTTTATAAACAAAAATTTTCTTATCTGAAAACTTTGATTTTTTAATAAACATCGGAATATCTTTCCTATTAGGTTTTAGGGTACCAGTCAAATAACATTTTACTTTCATTAATTCTTCTGCCAAAGGTATACTGGTATAATATCTATCAGTAAACATATGATAACCCTGTGCCTCTGGAATTTTATCTAACAACTTTTGATATAAATGCAGTGGAATCCTAGTGCTAACTGGTAAATCTGGACGAATAAGATTTCCTGATGTAATACTCCCATAATAAGGTAAGGTAGTATAGATATAACCAGTTTCAGAATCCACCATCGCATATATTCTTATACTCCACTTTGTTGGCTTAATAGGGTTATAGGTAATAAATGAAATTTTCCCTCTAAATGTTACTATTGATTCGTGTAAACTAATATTTTGACCAGGAATAAAGTGCTCAGAAAATTTTGAATCTATATAGTCTAAAAAAATGCTGGCTTGTTGTATATGTGTTTTAAGATTTTTGCTCCCTGAGTCAGGTGTTTTTAAATGAAGCATCCAAAATATTTGATTGAATCGAGCTCTTGTAAATATATCAGAAAAAAAAGGGATTCTACTGTTATGTTTAGTCGACCAATATTCTTGCATGTTAGAAATAGGCATTGTACCCATATTTAGGATGACTCCAATGAAAGCCCAGAATTCATCTTCATTTACATCATGCCATGTTTGCCATATAGAGTCTTTAGTTAGATTCTTTGAATTCAACACAGATTTTGCATAGTTATTTGTTTCCTTTATTATTTCATCAACAAGTGGTTTTGTGAAAAATAGTTTAAAAAACTGAATAGGTTCAAAAATATTAGAAGAAATTTGTGGTCCTGTCGATTTTGGTCCTATTGAATAATTTATTCTTGTAGGCCTGTACCCATCCTCTGTAATACTAATCCAATCATCCTCTTCCGTGGTGGGGCTTGCGGTATCATCGGTATCCGATTCAATAGGCCGAGCTTTTCGACTTCGATTAATTATATCACTGCTGTCACTATCGCTCTCGGTATCACTATATCTACTTTCATTTATACTATTAATTTCAGCCAAATCGTCACTATAAAACCTAAGTTCGAATTCCTCTTCGCTTTCCGAAAATTCATTTTTTTTCATTTTTAGAGTAAATAAAAAAAAAAGATTATAATAATTTTAACGCACAATTATAGATGAAATGTAACAGTACAAACTTCTAAGGAAAAATGAAGAATATTTTAATTTAAATGTAAAAATAAACTACGCAGATTACTTGAAGCTTTCTTATTCATCGTCAATGTGTGGAATAAACTATTGCTTTTATGTTGCCGCAACAGTGACAATGAAGTTGTTAGTTCCACTTACAATGTCGCTACGACATCTACAACGGATTGTAAAGGGTTAAAAAAATATATATTGCTCATATAAATATATTTTTCAAAACATTAATATATCTTCAATTTTATCTAACAGTATTAACTTCTAAACTTATTTGTTAATAATACAACAATTATTATATTTTAGTAATACATATTAAAGTTATATTTTTTACCATTCTTTATGTTCACTTGTGCAGATAAAAGAGAATAGAACATTTTTATATCTTTATTCATTTATTACTAATAATACTTACCTATACAGAAAATAAAATACTGTACAAATATTTTGTTAATTTATACAAACTTTTCATTTGCGAAATTTAAGATATATCATTTTCAGAAAGATTTCACAGAACTCTATAGTCAGAGTAGTATAATGTTATATCTAACATATGTCACAAATTTCTGTTTTCATAAGTCATTTATAACTTTGAATATTAATACAACATTGTTATACAACCATTTTTATGTGTTGCCTTTATCGAATTAATGTTATTTTTCCAATTCGATATATAAATTCCAATAATTGCACTGCATTGTAGCATGTATTTGATTATATATTTTATTTATTTTTTAATAATATACTAATATCATGTACCTATAGCAAAAACAAAATCCAGTTATAATCCTAATTATAGAACGAGCTGGAAAATTTTTATGTAATAATAATTGATATATTGCAATATAATAGCAAAATATTCATTTAGAATGCACTATATCACAATTATCAAGGACTAAACTTTTATATAGTGAATATTTTGTATACATAATTTCTTTTGATTATAATTAAATGCAATGATAAATCTTGCAAACATTTCGTTCGCTAGTTTATTACAGTAAGATTATAAATCAAATAAATATTATTTATTACATTTATTAATGTTTTATGCACATTATTGAATCATAAATTATAGGTAAGAAATAATGAACTGTTCTAGTAGATTATGAATGAAAAAATTTATATTATAGGTAACAATTATTCATCTATTATTAGGAATACTATATCAATGGTACATTTATAATCTATAGTAATACTTATACAAAATAATAGAAAATTATTTGAACCTATGAGATACATATAAAAAAGTACAGTAACATCCTTCTGCGTTGAAATATGTAATATGTATAACATGAAATAAGTTAACACATTACTTCCGATTTTAAGTTAACTTCTAATTCTGATGTAAATAGCACCAGCATAAACGTGTAAAATGCACATGTTCCATATTATAAGAAAGCAGCGTGAAAAATAATACTTTATATCATAAACAAATAGAGACTATATATACTTACTTTTATATAAATATATATATATATATATATATATATATATATAAATGTTAGTACTCTAAATCTAGTACTGCTTTGAGAATTCAATATTTCGGACATATACATGCTTAGAAACAGGTTCGGAGCAGTACCAGAAACATATTCACATATTTTTTTAAAAGTTTATTTATCCTAAGAGATATACAAAACAAACATTCTTTTGTAACTGTTATAATTCCCCTATAATAACACAGAAAATTCTGCCGTAATTTTCAATATCTGTTTTTATTAATTATCTCCATCAAATGGATACCTTTGTATCAGTACAATTCATTTTAACCAGCTATGTTAAAATTATGCACATCTGCAAATCAGTATTAAAATATTACAATTTCATATTTTACAGTATTCATCCTCTAGCTCCCTCTAGAACAGGTTTTGCTTATATAATCACACATTACATGATAATGTGCACGGGAGATGAAAAGCTTTTACGTCAAAAAGTAGTGGTTACCTGCTGAGCCAAATCAAGGTGCAAGTCAGTCTGACTGTAAAGAAGCCTCTTGTATATTCATTTTGCATACCAATCTTGGCCACGAAATTCATATTTGCATTACTTAGCCTGCTTTTTTTGGTATGCTTCTTACACAGTTGACTCTAATCTCAATGATTAAATTCTGTACACACTAGGATCTAGGAATGTTAATATTACAAGAAACCACAATAATTTATTATAATACAGCCTGCTGTACACCAGATGACTCGAGGCAATACAAGACACGCCTTATCTTACTTTCTTAAACAATGAACGGAATCACATGATTCTGAAAGGATTTTAACGTATTCGTTTTATTGGAAAATGAATATGAGAGGGAGAATGACGATGGTAAGGGCAGGGACTACTTCAATTTGCTAAAACTCAAAGAATAATTCTACTTTAGTTTGTCTTCAACGACTGTCATTAATTTCAATGAGAACAAAAATTCATTACTTTATACGATTATAAAAGATTTGAAATTATAATTATTACTAAGATAACATAAAAACGAATTTTTATCAGTTATGTAAAATAAATCGAATCGCCTTGTTTTTACGAATAAGAATTAATTGTGTTTTATATGTTTTACGTATAGTATTTTTTACAATACTACTGCTCCATGGCTGGGTTACCGGCCCAATTTTGATTTCACGAAGTTGTGAATTAAATATCTTGTTTCGATTTTGATCACTTATAAGCTATAAGGCTCAATCTCGTGGTTTAGAATACATCGTCTGTGGAAACTATCACATGTTGACGCAGATGTAGAATCGAAGTTGCATTAAAATATATACTTATCCTAATACTTACAACTATACGACACGTACTTAAATCAATTACATTCATACAAAGCAGCCCCATACCCCACCTGCGACAGATTTGATTTAAAGAAATATTCTGTACAAGGATATACAATAAGTCTTCTTACACTGGCAGCGAATGAACTGAACTGATAAATACCAAATTATTTCGAATGATACCGCCCAACTATGGAGCCGCCGTATCCAGTTTTATATAGCTGCAACAGCTTTCAACATAGTTTGAATATAATGTCAACAATGATTGAGCCCCTGCGCCTTCCACCTGATAGAAAGTAGGGTCACCATATCTTTTCATTCTGCTATCCTACGCCATTTTACATGTTACTATCAATATGTTAAAATACAAATGTCATTCATACGATCTTCTTTCGCACCTCTCATACATACAATTTTAAAATAATTAATATAATCGCGGGTATTTAATTATTATTGTAAATAATCAGGGACTGGTGATTAGTTATTTGTTTTCCTAGTGGTGTAAGTACGCTCACGCTAAGATCAATGGTACGTACAGTAGGTGAGGTATGCTTTCAGGATCAAGGACACGGGGTGATAGATGAAATTTTGTCGTGCATCCGCTATTCATCATCTTCTTTATACTCTTCTTCACTGTCACTTTTTACAGTATTTGCTGGAACTCCTACTACAGGTGCACCATCTTTCATTTTCTTTTTGTACGCAGTCATTTCCTAAATAACAAAACATAATATATATCAAGTTCACATAAATTATTACAAACATTGCCAATATATTCGTACATACTGTAGTTTAAATTCTAAATATAAGATATATTTAATATTTAATAATACAATAAAAAATACCTAATAATTTGTTCGAATCATATATAATTATGTTATACATACTCTTTCATATCGAGCCTTATCCTTTTCCGCCATAGCCTCATATTTCGATTTGGTTTCAGGATCTGCATCTGACCACTTTTTACCAAGTTCCTTAGCAATATCACCTACACCAAACTCAGGATTTAGCATTTTCACCTTTCCACGTTCATCATTGCAGAACCAGAAAAAGGCAGATCTATTGAATAAAACGTAATATCATTATTACACGCGCATACATACACAAATTATGGTTTTATAAATATAAATGCAAATAATAATTAGAAATAATTGAAAACTATCTGAATATATTAATTGCGTTTTATTACATTATGAACATTAAGTAATTTCATCACATTTACTTACAGCGATCTTTTAGGAGCATTATGGTCTTTGATGTGTTTGCGTTTTTTGCCCCTGCCTTTACTTTCTCCTTTCGGTGGTGTATAATTTTGCATCTCTGCATCGTATCTCTTTTTATCTTTTTCAGCCATTTCGTGAAAACGCTTCTTTTCTTTATCTGACATTGTCTACAAACATGTAGTACATATTATGATTATAAGAAACATACTTGTGTGACAGTAAATTTATAATTTACATAAAATAATTATAACTATAATACATTTACTGGTTTACACATTTATATATGTACGCAATGCTATAAAATGTAAACATAATTTGAATCATATATATAAAAGTGCAATAATTGTGAAAAGTATTAATAAAAATTAACAACTGATCTATATTATTTATATAAATGTATATAAATTACTTAATATTCGGATTAATATTTTTTTAATATTATTGAGGAAGATCAGAGATATTTAATCCTTGTAACTAAAAAATTAGAATGAACAGTAATAGATAATAATTATATTATTACACGTTGCAAATACTGACAGAACCTGAATATATTTTTATTGTCTTTGTTGTTATAATCATTTATGACGAGGTACGAGAATCGGGATCGTGAAGATGATATATTTTATTAAAAAGGAAAAACGCTAATATGGCGAGTAATTAAAATATTGTTAAGTAGGAGAATACCTAATAATAAGTAGACTATGAATGTTTATATATCCATAGAAGAATTGAAGGTACAAAAATGTATATAATATAATTATATATATATGTAACCAGCCTTCTGCGCTCAAAAATATACTTGAAAACGTGTAGTTCGTGGAAGAACATTTAAAAATTTTACAGCTGCTGAGGCTAACATTTTAGTAAGATAATGGGAGGTCAATGTCTTTAATCGTAAAGACCATCTGGTCTGTAATCTAAAAGAGGAGCGTGCAGAAAGTGTCTCTCCCTTTTCGAGGGGTAGGATGACCAGATGTTGGAGTAGCACCTGTTCAAAGTGACGTTGTTTCACATTTGCAAAACTTCTTCTACCGAAAAATATATCTGAACTTCTTAACGTACCGAAAAGTTTGCGATAAGTAATATTACATGTTATTTTATAGATATTTATCAAACAGTAAGTAATCGTGACAGACATTACGTGAAAATATTTTCTAAAATGTAAATCAATTTCAAATTGATACATTTTATTCGCTTGCAGCTTTCTAATCGCACTTTTATTATACACATTTTGCACAGTAGTTTTATAAGTATTATACAAAATATAAATAATTGGTAAAACAAAATTATTTCCTAATGGAAGATACGATTCGCATTTACGTGTTTTATAGTAATTCTAATAGTAATAATTCTGACCCGTATTTACCTATACCTGTGTTAGACAAAATTCAAGGGAAAATTAATTTTAATCCAAAATTTGTCAAAAAGGCTAACAACCTTATTACCTGTTAGTAGATTTTAACTGCGAATTTTATAGTATATTTTACAATATTTTTAACGAATAAGAGAAAATTCAAGTAAACGATTTAAAAAATTAAAGGACAGCCATGTGATTGGCATATTATTAGTTTTATGACATGATGCATACTATACAATATAAGGGACGAACTCTAAGGAACAACGAGTTGTAAACCGGTCCCGTTTCTAATCAAACTCATGACAAGATCCCGGGTAGTAGCAGGTATATGATTAACCGTTAATCCGAAATATTCCTGATCTGTCCATTTTAAAACTACTTTTCTGACTAGAAGTTTACATAGACAAATATAATCAAGAATTATAGAAGTATAATATCGATGGTGTATTATAAAAAAATGGCTTCACTAAAACATTTCAATACTTCGTATTATAAAGAAATAATTTCATCGAAATATTTCATTACTGTGTATCGATCAAACAAGAATTTCATTCATTGAAATCAACGTCTAACTACCTATAACATTCTTCATTCATACAAGAAATACATATACTTATTTGCAAAATATTTATATAAAATATTTTCCTACAAGAACTCTTTCCTTTATTAGTTAAGATATTTTTTAGTAACTTCATAAATAATTTCTTTTTTAAAGCTTGTACTATTATCAGTTTGTTGTAAAACTTTATGCACTCAAAATGATTCTGTGGGAGCTTGCCTTATGTATAAAAAGATACGGACAAGTTATCTTCAAAGAAATCAACGTATAGCAACTTCCAGATGAGGTCAGTTAACTGTAAATTACTACTTAAATTAGTTACACTTTTACTCCGGCGAACAACGCTAGGAATTATTATTATTTCCTGAAACATGTTTAACGAACTAATTATAGTTACTTATATCTTAAAACAGTGTAAAGAAGTTTCATTAGAAATATATATTCTAAATCCAATCAGAGTTTTTTTCGTTCGAAGTTTAGTATTATGCGCACTAGCAAATATCATACTTTTACATCTTATGCATTCTTATTAATCTTGTTTAAATATGTTTGTGTTTCTTTATTGTGTATTTATGTCGGCAAAATGTCTATATAAAATATATTCTTCTGATGTTTTATTCCTATATGTGTATTATTTCATTATATATCACAAAATATATATCATGCTCTTTATATTAATGTAAAAATCTCGATTTTATAAGCCACATTATTCAATTATAGAATTACATAAAATATGTAGAATTATGCTGCTAGATATATATCTGGTAATTAAATCAGTTTCTGAAAATGTAACTTCCACAAAGACGTAAGTGTTGTGAAGTTCGGAAATTATACTTCATTTTACAATATGCAGAATAATGCAAAAATAATAGATTGTAACTAATGTAACTGTAATAATTATTACATTATAATTTATTAGCATTATTAGTCTTGTGTTAATATTATTATAATTAATGAACTAAACACATATTAATTATAACACACATGCTATCCTACAGTGAAAAATTTTGATAAATAATTCTAAAAATATAAATAAGTGCACGACAATAATTTTTGCTTATATGTACATACTATTTTCATTGATTAAATCTTTCTGGTAAGTTTGTTGTCTGAATTTTGATCTTTTTTCCTTTATTTCTGTAAAACCCTTTATCTTGCTTAACCATAAATTTACTTCAGTTTTCTAAATTATCAAACTTTAAATCAAACGAATATTATTTAAAACAAAAAACAATCTGTAAGTTCTGGTTATTAACGATAAACTTTTTACATGAGCCTCTCAGAAACGAAACTAAACAACTTCATTTTTTATTAATTTCTTAATTTCATAACACACGATTAATTAATATTCAATTCTCAAAGAACAAATGACTTACTTCCATAAGTTCATTATGATGAAAAATAACATAAATAATGGTAAATTCTAAGGTGAATCTGAAGAACTGTTTGTAACATCGTCACTTTTCTGTACTTTTCAATTTATAGAATTGGTTAACGTGTACTTCTGAAAGACTCATATATTTTATTCTATAAAATGTGTAACATGCTTTTATAATTTCATTATTATTAATTTGGATGTAAAACGATAGAATTTTAATTATATCTCAAGTAGATGAAGTTCTAGAAATATTTTAATGTCTCTTACCTTCCACCTCATTGCACACTTTTTAGAGAATTCTCGAAAGACAATCTTTTCCTCGGGGTGTTTCTTTTTATGTTCTTGACGACATGTTTGCACGAAGAACGCGTATGCGGTCATCCGTCCTCTTGGCTTCGAATCCTTTCCTCTCGGCATATTGTCTCGTTGTTGTAAACTCTGAGCGTTATTTTGCTGGAGATTATTCTGCTGCGGTAACTGCTGTATCTGGTGCTGCAATAAAAGAATCATTATTAAAAACACGGTGGCAATTATCAGTGTCCTCTTAACTCTCGTTTAACGAATATTTGAAAAAAGGAAGAATTCGCTAGCGTTTTATTTTTAACGCAAAACGAACAGACTAAAAAAATTGCTATTCTTCTTTTTCTCTTTCTCTTGCAGAAATTGATTAATTATCGTATCGAATTGGTAATGTAGATTGGCTCAAAGTTACAAGATTCGAGCCAGCATATTTTGTGATGCGTACAATTCTCTTTTGTTTCACATTGTGATAAACTCTACTCTAAACATAATATACAGGTATGAATACTGTATTGGATTGCCAAATGTTTGAATAGACCAGAAGCCGCCTCTAAAGATGTGTTTTCCAGCAAATATTATTCAAATTAGCTTTGAAACTTCTTCGATACTCTCATCCAAAGCCAGAATCTGTCTGAATAATTGTTAAAAGATATCGAATAATTAGTCCATATCGAGACGTATCTACATGTTAATTTTACCCATTACTACTATAACGTGCAATATATTGGTAATGACCTTTTTATCTCTAATGTACGAATCCGGAATCTAGTAAAGGGATTCTGGAAAATAAAGTTTTTTTTTATTTCTAATCAGATTTTCTCCCTGCGTGCAAAGCATTGCTTCGTAGACGAAAATAATACCAGGCGCATAATAGTATTGCGTGCAGCTATGTTATAATTCTAGAAGCTAGCTGTTTAAAACACTATGTGTACAGGAAACAAAATTCCTTCATGACATAATATAATATATGATGATTGTATAATACATTGTATTAATAAGCATAATTGTCATGAATATCATTTCTAATACCTAATATATAATATACATATACATATTATGTTTGAATAAATATATAAATAAGTTTGAAATATTAATTATTATTGCGTGATGCCTAGCACTGTTATCTTCTTGTTAAAGATAACATTCACCAATATTTTGTATACAATTTAAATAGTGTTCTGCAAGTCAATATTTTGTTCCAAGTTTATTAATGAAATATAATTTTCCTAGTGATAATATAAGTTGAATTATTCTAAATAATTTATTAATATCGTACAGTTATAGATAGCAATGAATTGGCAACAGGCTAGTCGACAACTAAGCAATTATTATCGTGTACTATTTATCGGGTATTAAACAGTATAATATTATACTACTGTTAATATCATACTGCGTATTATTATTATAAAGTTACAGTATCTATTTTAAACTACAATTTCATTGTGCTTGAAAATAGAAACAAAAAATGCATCTAATGTGAGAATATCATAATTCATTTGATCATTATACTTATATGGAATATCTTGTAATGTATTTAATGTAATATACCTATCGAAGAGTAAATTATTTTCCTTTCTCTGAGTATGAAACCCACAAAATATAGCGGAACAGACTTGTATGCATTCTCTATGAATAACAGTACAAAAAGAAGAATTGTTGTAATAAAGACCATGCTTATATTATATTGTATGTCTTTTACAGTTTCCAGTAAAATGAGAATGGTAAATGATAAAACAAAAAGATGAATAAAGAGTACTTAACTTTACTACATGACATCACAATATACTAATTTCATTAGCGATGCTTATTATGCGGAAAAGAGAATTATAATTTACATTGTGATAACAAAAAATAAGTACTTTGGAAATATATTTTCGAAACGAACGGCATAGTACGAGAAAGTTAAAATTTTGCGAACATCGTTAGTGTTCGTAATGAACATTGATGTATGTACAAACTTCATTAAACGAGATCGTGTTTTCAGCATCAACTAAAATTACTTCTAGATTGCATGTTACTACGTGTACCCAACAAATATTTACATATACGATCAAACAGAAATTGATATCCCCCATTTGTTTAATATTAAAATTTAGTTCAATTATTTATCTAATTGACAAATACCTGCCGAAGAAAAAAGATGACGATTTAGATAATAAAATGAAATACTGAACACAATTCATTGGATTTTCAAGAGAAGATTTCCTGAAAGAGTGTACTCTAATTTAATTTAATATTATTAATATATTACTTTAAGTTTCGTTGATGCCATATTTTAAATTTATATCGTGTTAAAACTTATCAGTGAAAACTTTGGAGATTGGATTCTTTTTATGTGTACTGCATTTTAAATCTATGAACAAAATTTATATATCGCTTACAGCGATATTTATATCAGTATATTACTAACATCTTTTCCGATATCTTAAAAACAATTTTGTATTTATGCCATATACCTCACTATTATTGGTTATTACTTTTTGTTTCAAAAAAAACCTTATCTTTTTTTATAAACTTTAAGGTCAATGTAGATATAAAATATTGATGTAGAAATAATGTATTTCATGTAGTTATCTACTCTTCTGTAAGTTTATATCGACAAAAAATAAAATTCTGTATAATTAATAAATTAAGGGATAATAAATTGCAAAAATTTCTGCACGAAGTTTTTAATATTATGTTTTGTGTATTTGTAAATGGTGATCTCGTAAAATATCGAGTATAAATGATCAAGTAAAAATATTTTCTTTAAACATTCGTAAAAAGTATAATTTACTCAATGATAAGAATCCACTTTAAATTATAAAACCTTATTACTGAGATATGTCTTTTCAACTTAAAACAAATTAATTCCAAAGCTATTCATTTATTTAAATACGCTTAAATTATCTAACCAGTTAACAAGTATGTACTTTTATTTACCTTTTTATAAAAAGTAAATACTTTTTATTGTACCTTTGTGTACGTTATTTAATACGTTTTAACGGAAACATGTCAAATAAGTGTTCAATTATTTAAACGAAAGATAAAGAGATAATATGATAACTTGAAGAAAAAATTTCACCAAAAGGATATGATTATGGAGAAAACTAAAATTTAATTTACTTCTAATCTTTTTTAAATTCTAAAATTGCAATCAAATGTTCTAAGATTTCTGTAATGATAAAATATGCGAACTAATATGCATTTCATGAATAATCGTGCAATATGTATTCTTCATTGCTGCATTTCATTTCCTTTGCAAAAAAATAATGTTCTGTAATTATGTTTAAGATAATCTGACAAAATTCGATCAAAATGTTAAAAATGTAACAATACTTTCATCTGCAATATCTGAAAAATAAGAATTCATTATATGTACATCATTTTGAACTGCAAAAATTATGCCATATGTTATAAAGATTGAATTCCTCCTAACGCTACTACGTCACACTGGATCAATTTCGAAACAATCTGTTGTGTTGTTCTGTTATTAAAAATATTCTCAAGTTTGAAAAAAATACGAAAGAATTGTTGCAGACATATATAAATTCTTGTTTCTTTTTACTGGTTGGAACAAGTATTACAATATAAATCAGAGTTAAGAATAATATAAACCACTCGACCCACTATTCGAAACTTTATATTGCTATAACTAAAACACGTTGTCAAGGAATATAAGATCTCAACCGATCTCAGGAATTAATCAAACATTAAAAATAATGGAAATATTTTTCCATATTTAAACGTTCTTCAATGTATCTTCGTTGGAGATTAAGGAATCATTTATTACTGTTAATACCGGTTTCTCATTTATGATACTGTTTTACGATGTTTGCAACTATCGTTTACAGTTATAATGTTTCAGTAAATCCTGCGTGTAATCACATTCGTACAATAGAAACATATTATATAAAGATTTGATACATAAACCATTTTGAATCACTACCTAAAGTTTCATCGAAAATTGATTACTGTTACAAATTTATGTCCAAACATATCACCGAATATGGTGGCATTTCAAATATCCCATAGCTCAAACTATTTTATTGATAAAATCGGAGCATCGTTTGTTCCCTGATATCGAAAAGCGGTCGGAACAACTAAGAGGATCAATTCCTAAGTTTATTGTAAAGTAAAATTCAACGGAACGAAATTATAAAAAATTCCAAGATCCTAAATGCAATAGAGATATCTTTTGGAGTTTTAAACACCCTTGAAAAATGTATGTTTGTATATTTCATACACATATTTATATACAAAATAAATTTTATGTTCATTTTTTAAATTCCCCTCGAAATAACTTTTACTGTTTTGGTAAAATCTATAACGTAAAAGTCGCAATATTTCTGAACGAATATCGTTTATTATTTTATGAAATGTACGCATAATCGAATCAATAGTTCCAATCTTTTCTTTTCGCAAAGAGAAAATTGCAAAGAAGGTTTTCTTGAATAACGATACGTTCAACATTTTATCCAAGGAGAAAGAACGTAAGTTTATTTCCTCCATTTACCTCTATCACTGTAATCTTAAATTTTCGGGCCACTTTCTGACTTTCTCTCCATCTGATAGATACAGAGACTTTAATCTTAACTTTCATTCGAGCTCTGCTTTTAATATTGCTCCAAATACGTTTTCAATGCTCCGCGATATTGAATGCTCTTTATTGGAATCTCGGGGAAAAAACACGGTATTTTTAAAGACAGACATTCTTAACCGACATTCTCTAACATTGCGATTCCGGAGCAATAAAAAGTTGTAGGGATGTAATAATTTTATGTGTTTCATCAGTAATGTGTTAATAACTCATATTGTGAATATCGCGCGATTCTAGATTAATAAAGATTAGTGTGGAAGTAATAATTTCAAATGAATAAGTTTATGTGTTTCATATCTATTATAATACAGTGTCTCATACCATATTTTTGAATAAAAGCATTTTTAACCATATTCTTTTCGAAATTATTTCAAGATAATCATTTCATGCTTCAAACTAAGTGCTCTGAAGAAATATTGTAGCATGTATATTTACATTAAGTACAACGAAAGAAACCTATTCCTAGTGCATCACGTATGTAAGAGATTCAACAGTGACTTGTTGACATCTCGCTAAATTTGAACTTATCATAGGACAACTTTACAATATGTGAACATTTGTACTGACACACGTTTATCATTGTACAGTCTATGCTTGTAGCTCTACTGTTAAAATATGCACAAAAAATGATATTATGATTTGAAACAGTCTGATTAACGTGTATTTTTTGCTTGCCAAATGTTAAATAATTCATAAACCGGCAATTAATTTTGCCGTTAAAAGATACGCAGTACAGATATCAAATTGTATTATTAAACACGTGCGGCTCATCTCTAATTAGACTAGAACATATACATGAATTAAAACTTGCTGAAATTAGGACAAAAATCAGACAATTATAGAACTAGTATATCCAATATCGTGGAGAAATAACTAAAAGTATTCGAAGGATTTTGTAATTTCTCGAAAATATTGGAATACCCAGATTCAATATTGCTAGTATTACTTTTATTTTTCCTTAGGGATTTATAATTTATATCCATGGCATATTATGTATTTATGCATTTATCTATTTTATATATGTATTATGTACGTGTTAGAGTTTAATATGAAAGATCATATTAAAATATGAAACATAATCCTTCTGAAATTTTGAAGTATCCTGAAACTTTACAGGGTTGAAATAGAATTTAATTTATCGTTAGAAGAATTGAAAAGCTGAATATTCTTGAATATTTTTCTGTAAATTTAACACGAACTTGTGTACAGAAAATGTAATAATATACTTGAATAACTGCAATCATAAAATCCAGTAAAATAGAAGATGAAGAACAGTATTCACGAAACAGAATTTTATACTTTTAACATCATTGAAAAGTAGAATTACTCTTTTGTGCTCAACCAACCTTCGAACAGACACTAACTTTAGGAAATCCATGAGGAAAAAATGACTATAATTTCGTCACTTTATTTTATAAATAAAGCGGAAAATTGCCTAACTTTTATCGAAAAGAATCTAAATTTCTTTTTTCCAATATAAATGAATAAAACACGAACCAACAATACGGAGATATGAATTTTATATTTGATTCACAAAATCAATTCCAATGCGAATATTTTTCAATATCGGACATACGATTGCTCGGAGCTTCTTTTACTTATTAATAATAAATATACGAATAAAGGAAACGACTAAAAAAGTTTTCAATCACTCAGAATCTCTGAAAAATAAGATTCTTCATTTCATATTTAATCAACGAAACCAATTAAAAAGTGGCGCCTCTTTGTATCAAAGAAATGACGCTGTGAATTAGAATTTTTTTCTATCTACTGACGATTAAAGCTTCAACCAGGACGATCAAAAACTAAACTTCAAATCGTCCAGAAACTCTTTGAAAAAATAGGAATTTTTAAATAGGTATTACGAAAAAGTATTCAAATATGGTTAAAATATTTCAAGTAATTAAAATATCTGACAAAAAATCCAATAAAATACAGTCATGAATAAATGAAGAAAAGTCTAAAGAAGAAACATTTGAAAATTCTATAAAATAGAATTTTGTTGCGTTAAAATGAAAAAAGCAAACTAAGAACAAAATGATTCCTTATCAAAGGAACGTCGATCAATCGGAATTTCTATTTCCAATCGTGAATGCCTAAAACACTTCGATCAGAGGAATCGAAAAAAAAAGAAGGGAACCGGCACGGCAAGAGCCGCTGTACGAACGTACGTACGAAGAAGGCCGCACGAAACCCGGAATCAATAGCGGACAACGGTCGGTGGGGCAAGAGACGCGAGTCAGGATGAAACGCAGACGGTAGTACGAAAGCAAGCACGATAGAATCAGTTATTAAGATTTTTTCAACGCAAATAGAGCCGAAAATTCATGACTAATTTGAGTCGATTATCATCGATCGTCGACATGTTTTGTCAACTGATGAAATTTTTCTTAATGAAAATAGCGATTTATCGGCAATTTCAATAGAATATAAAAGATAAAGAATTAACGAAATAAAAATAAAGAATATTTTCGAACGTATTGCCCTTGCTAATCCAATTGTTAGATATTTGAAATGAAGTATAAATCCATCTGATTATTTCCTACTAAGTGCTTTCCCTTAATAACGTCGAGATAAACAGCTCGACGACATAGCTACGGGTATAATGATTCAAAACGTCGTTCGTGTCAAAGTATAACCATCACAATGACGACCATTTAAACTTTTACAGCCGAGACAAACAGAATAACAAGAGTTCAAAATTCTTAGAATTATTCTCGCATATTAAAGCATGTCTTTATGAAGATATTACACGGCTAAGGAGAAATTGACGTTCAGTCACGTGTTATCATAATTACTGTAATTATGCTCTTTACTGTACTCTTTCTCTTCGGTTCACAGACAGAATGAAATAGTGATGCTTGCCCAACTAGTCGAAATCGATTTTCTTCTTTTCGTCAGTTCTTCTCAAAACAAAAGAGAGAAACTGTACAACTCGTGTATTTGTTACAAGTATTATTCTATATCACTAAGCGTAAAACACTAGAAAAAAGTACTTTTCTTTTCAGTGTTTCGCATAGTTACTAACAAACCACTAATAGATTTCTCGCTTTATCTACGAAAAAAGAACAGAAAAAAGGTAGTTGAAGAACGAGATGCAACAGAAGTGCAACTTTTTGAAAGAAACCGCAACATATTTAATAAGTTAGAATGAGAGAGATGTTAAACCTATCGGTTAAAAAGCGATACGAAACTGATTGTCAAGAAATATTAAAAGACCGTATCTCAGCCGCTTTTCTTCCAAGTGCATAAAAGAATCCCGCGCAAATAGAAGTAAGCGAAAAATATATATATAAATGTATGTAAATGTAATGATGTATAGGGTGAAAAAAACAATAGAATATACTTGTATGAAATTAAAAAGCAGGCAATAACGAGAAAAAGAGGAAGCATAAAGGGGGTCGATCGTGGTCGCAACATACCGGGGACATAACGGGGGGCGTGGACGTTTGTGTGGTAATGGGCGAGAGGTGCTGCTGTTGTTGGCCCTGCAATTGCTGATGCAGGTTGTTCTGGCCGGCGTCCATAACTCCACCTGGGTACCACCACTGTACGCCAGGCGGTGGTGCGGAAGGTGTACCAGGTACACCTCCGCCTGTTCCGGGCCCCGTTCCTAATCTATAATCATAGCCTCCCCTCATGCAGGAGCCAACCGGCGTAGACGTCGAGACGGGATTCGACTGTGTGCCCGTGGTGGCTGGATTCTGAAAGCTGGAGGCCATCTTGTAGGAGAAAAGCTGCTGGGTAGCGGCAGCGGTACTCCTAACGATATCCTGATGATGCTGTTGCTGTGCTTGCTGTTGTTGCGTTAACTGCTGCTGCTGTTGATTCATCAGGTGTTGATGTAAATTCTGCTGTTGTTGCTGTTGCTGCTGTTGTTGCTGTTGTTGTTCGGCAGATACGGCGTTTAAACCCGAAGGCCACCAGGCGGTACCACCGGAGGCATCCTCGCGGCTTCCTGGGCTCGCTGTGCCCCAGCCACCGGCAACGCGGTGGTGTTCCGACATATCGTACACGCGGACGGTCTGTCTGTCACTTCGGCCTCGTTTACCACAAACGGTACCACCAACCAAGGAAAAGAAGAGGATGCACGAAGAAATTACACGACACGCACTCATACACCACACATACGCTCCTCTGTCTCCCTCATACAGGACATGCACACATACGCACGCGAACGCTGTGCGCGCGCGCACGCACTCGCTCGCTTGCTCTCACACCACCGACAAAGTATACCTCTCTACACGCACACACACATGTACGCACACGCACCCTCACATTCGTACGGGATCCTGTTCGTGACCGTCGTGTATCGCGCGACACGCACCGCACGCGCTACTGTGTTCTCACTGTCACACCACGTTTCTCTTGTCCAGCCGGCGCACTACACGATCACTACTAGTACTCCTGGTAGCACAAGCGGCTTCATACACGCTGCTTTTTCCACGACGATGTATAGAGGAGGTCCTCGTGAATACGTACGTTATACTTGGGATGCGGTCTACTCGACGCTACGCTCAACCGTTCGTTAGCTCCGTG